>NW_028261392.1:61511892-61531892 GCF_051295495.1 Thamnophis sirtalis | reverse complement strand
TTTCAAGCTATTTAGCTCTCATCAGCTAGCCATACCCTTACTGGGATTAGAACCTGTGCTGTATTGCATCTTAGGCAGATGTGTTAACCATTAAGCCACAGAGTTCTTCTCCTTATCAGCTGAGCTCAGCTGATATATAATTCTCCGCCTCCAGGATTGTATATGTCTTTGGTTCAGTTATGAGCTCTTTGGCTTATAACCTCTTTCAATATTATCTTACAGACTCAAGAGTATGGAATGAAGTAATCTCTCCCCAACTGCAAATTCTAATTATTCTTTACAGGAGCCAATTAGATTGCCGGGGGGGATTTTTTACAGTGATATAAAAAGGCAAATAATTACTTTCACTGATTATTTGCTAACAGCTAAAGATCAACACGAAATCAAGCATTAATTCATGCACATTATATATCACAGACTTGGAGCACAACAGCTCTGGAAGTCTTTCAGCACATTTAAATTAATTTAAGCTGCTCAAGAACATAGTCTGAGCAGTCATTTTAAGTCTGAGTTAACATGTTTACCCTTAGGCTGTAGAAACATTGCAGATGTGAACCATACTGATAGTCATTTCCCCTCAACAAGAATTACAGTCCTTTAACAAGTTACAAGGATCTCTTCTGAAATTCTCCAAATTTTACCAAGGAGCAATTCCTTTGATCCATTCAAGAAAGTCGTGCTAGGTAAAATCAAGTTTTCACAAGTAACTCTGCAAAGGTGAATATATGACATACTGTATTATAGTATATTAGAATCTGGGATCTACAAAAATTTGATTTGCAAAGGCTTCCTATTATGTAAAACTATATATTTTTATTCCATGTGGGATAATATATCCACATGCAGTTTAAGAGATATAAAACCTTCCTAATAATCCACTTCTACATTTTTATGTAAGTTATGTGACTTACTTATTATCGAATTAATATGGCCAGGGTTGCACACATCTTGAATTAGATGTGTCTTCATAAGGTTTAGTCTTCCACTCATGAATTTTTTTTGAGATTTTGCAGAATTCATCGGTGCAGCGTTTTTTTTATCTAGTTTGATGGGTGCTTGTATGAAACACCTCCATGGTACTTTGGATCCTAAGAAGTTAAGGTAGCAATAGCAGTTAGACTTATATACCGCTTCATAGGGCTTTCAGCCCTCTCTAAGCGGTTTACAGAGTCAGCATATTGCCCCCAACAATCCGGGTCCTCATTTCACCCACCTCGGAAGGATGGAAGGCTGAGTCAACCTTGAGCCGGTGAGATTAGAACCGCTGAACTGCAGATAACAGTCAGCTGAAGTGGCCTGCAGTACTGCACTCTACCCACTGTGCCACCTCGGCTCTGGTGTGTGTCAGTTTAAAAAAAATCCAAAGTACAGGTAGTCCTTGATCTACAAACATAATTGAGCCAAAAATTTCTGTTGCTAAGCGAGACATTTCTTAAGTGAATTTTGTCCCATGTTATGACTTCCTTGCCACAGTTGTTAATAGCAATACCAATAGCAGTTAGACTTATATACCGCTTCATAGGGCTTTCAGCCCTCTCTAAGCGGTTTACAGAGTCAGCATATCGCCCCCAACAACAATCCGGGTCCTCATTTCACCCACCTCGGAAGGATGGAAGGCTGAGTCGACCTTGAGCCAGTGAGATTAGAACCGCTGAACTGCAGATAACAGCCAGCTGAAGTGGCCTGCAGTACTGCACCCTAACCACTGCGCCACCTCGGCTCGAATGAATACTGCGTGCCTATTAAGCAAATGTATATGGAAAGAAACCCTACCCAACTCAATGGGACATATCTGCAAGTAGATATATAAAGGCTATGCTGATGAATATAATTCAAAAGGACCTTCTAAATCTGCATACTATCTGCCAACCAGTGGTGGGTTTCAAATTTTTTTAGAACCTCTTCTGTAGGTGTGTCCTGCTTTGTGGGAGTGGCTTGCTGACCATGTGATCGGGTGGGAGTGGCGTGTGGACTTCAGCTCCCAGAATTCCTCCTCCAGTCAGGTTGGCTCAGGAACTCTGGCATTGAAGTGTGCAAGTCTTAAAGCTGTCAAGTTACAAGATCCTTGCACCCCTAACCCTTTAGGAAAAAAAAAACCCCAGGGGTGTTCAAACTTGACAGCTTTAAGACTTGTGGACTTCAACTCCCAGAATTCCTCCTTCAGTCATGTTGGCTCAAGAACTCTGGCATTGAAGTGTGCAAGTCTTAAAGCTGTCAAGTTACAAGATCCTTGCACCCCTTACCCTTTAGAAAAAAAAACCAAGAGTGTTCAAACTTGACAGCTTTAAGACTTGTGGACTTCAACACCCAGAATTCCTCCTCTCGATCTTCATCTTGATGATGTGCAGACGGCGGGGGAGGGGGAGCTGGAACCGGTTCTAAACGGCACTGTAGATTTGTGGAACCTCTTCTATAGAAGCGGTTAGAATTGGCAGGAACCCACCCCTGCTGCCAACACACTATATTTGATTGCTATTTTAATTTATTTATTTTGCTTTTGATGATTAGGATTTAATACATTATAAATTAACTGGTGAAATTTTGACGTAAAGTGGTGAAGATAATAACGAGTCACTATAATTGATATTGAGTGCATTTCTTTCAAATTCAAATCTAAGTTCATCCAAGAAATCCTTCACCTTTACACAATGTGATATTCTGTCAGCCTTCCATTTAAAACATAGATCCAGAAGAAACTAATTGGCTCTCTTCAAAAATTTTCTCTTGTCAAAGTTGATATCAAATATTTACCATTATCTTTACTTCTGAATATTTTTCTTTCCATTATGTTCAGCTAGTTATATTTGATGGTATCTGATAATAACACTGTCATTTTAAAGAGTATTTAAAAGCATTTAATAGTTAATTGGTGACAGAAAGAATTATCAACAGCATTTCATAAAAATATGGAGTGGTGTTTATACAGGGCTTAAAACCTGAAAATCAAAAGATTTCATATTTGATGCCTGCCGGAAGATGGTGGCTTTCACACAATAACCTTCTGGTTACAGTATCAGGAGTAGGCTACACCGAATTCAGTGTTTTTTCTCCTCAAATAACTGATTTCCATCTAAAGCATTCTAATTATTAACTTTGAGGCGCAGCGTGAAAAAAAATAGTAAAATGTATACTAAAATGCTTATGAGTCCCTTTATAAGGTGGCGCAGTGGTTAGGGTGCAGTACTGCAGGCCACTTCAGCTGACTGTTATCTGCAGTTCAGCGGTTCTAATCTCAAGGTTGACTCAGCCTTCCATCCTTCTGAGGTGGGTGAAATGAGGACCCGGATTGTTCTTGGGGGCGATATGCTGACTCTGTAAACCGCTTAGAGAGGGCTGAAAGCCCTATGAAGCGGTATATAAGTCTAACTGCTATTGCTATTGCTATTATAATTCATGGGTAGACAATAAACAAGTGTCATCTCACAGTTGCTGGGAGGAATAATGGTTTAAGGCCGAGGTGTCAAACTCACGTGGCATCACGTGACGTATCGGGATTCCCCCCCCATTCATTAAACCAGGTGTGGGTGTGGCTAGCATGGGTGTGGCCAGCATCTCGCCCACAGGCTGCAAGATTGACAGCCTTGGTTTAAGGGGTCATTAGAACAGTGATGGCAAACCCTTCAGGCTTAGCGTGTCAGATTTTTGAAAAATGCCTTAGTTGATACTGCTGGTGTGTCCAGCCCTGTCCTCCTGTCCCTGAACAAATGTGAAATAATTCTTTCCATATTCAGTTACCATTAAAAAATGCAGTCCAATGATGCATGTCCAATAAGAGCCGAGGTGGCGCAGTGGTTAGGGTGCAGTACTGCAGGCCACTTCAGTTGACTGTTATCTGCAGTTCAGCGGTTCTAATCTCACCGGCTCAAGGTTGACTCAGCCTTCCATCCTTCCGAGGTGGGTGAAATGAGGACCCAGACTGTGGGGGGGCGATATGCTGACTCTGTAAACCGCTTAGAGAGGGCTGAAAGCCCTATGAAGCGGTATATAAGTCTAACTGCTATTGCTATTGCATGTGATCTCCAGGATCTGCCACATACCACTTACCATCAGGGGGTATTCTGTTTCTGTTGACAAGTCTCCCTACACTCTTCCTGAGACAACTCTGAGTTGGACAAGGCATTAGTTCTTGAACTGGTTACATGATTTTTGGGGGCCACACAAGAAGGAGGCCACCTCTGGCTGCAGGGGCCACCTCTGCAGGTGGGGGCACCTCTGCAGGCGGGGCCACCACTGGAGGATTTACAGCAGTGCAGGAGCGTGCCTATTCTCATGCAGCCTCAACAATCTCCAAAAATTATGCATGAATGTTTTTGGCTATAGTTGCTGTCAGCTGGCAACGCTAGCATGTCACACAAAACGGCATGGTGTATCACCTTTCACACATGTGCCATAAGTTTGCCCTCACTGCGCTGGTGACAAGGGAAGCTTTTATTGCTATCACACAAAATCAACAGGAAATCAAACACGACTGCTTTTAGGCATTTTGCTACCAAATCCGGTAGTGAGAGAATCTTGAATGATTCCAAGATCTGCAGAAAAGGGTTCAGAAGCCGTGGGTTGACAATCGTATGTTAATGTTATGTAAAACATGACTTTCAAAGGAAATACAAGAAGTATACATGATGTATTTATTTTAATGTAAAGGAAGAACAATTTGAGATGTTCCGTTCAATCACTTTGTGGGAAATCATACTGCTTAATCGAATGATGGAACAAAATTAGGCTATCTTATGTTTTTATATAGCATTTTATATACTTCCCAATGACACAGGATTCTGCCCCAGGCATGATCTGATATAGACAAGCTTTATTCTTAATTGTTTTGTTAGTAATTCACCCTCGGGCTAAATTCCATATTATGCTAAGTCATAGCATGTTGCACAAACCATAATGGCCTGACTCACACATAACATATGCTCACCTCACTCTTATGCTAAACCTAAAGCATGTGAACAATAACTATATTCAAAACTTCTAAGCCTAACTAACAAATCACATTCATTAGTACTAGTCTTAAACTGCACGTTACTGTGAATGGAAAGTCCATTTGTAATTTGTGGTAAGGGATCCAGGGGTGGGTTTCAACCGGTTCGCGGCGGTCCCCGCGATCCGGTTGGTCGCCGAACCCGGAAGTAAGTAACTTCCAGGAACGGCGAAGCCCCCCCCCCCGCGCCCGCGCGCCCGCGCGCGCCCGCACCCACTCCTTACCCGGTTTTGCTGAATTCTGCGCTTCCACGCATGCGCAGGACACATACAGCGCCTGCGCGATCCTCCAGTATGCGCCGAACCGGTTGGAACGGGGCGAGAAACCCACCCCTGAAGGGATCCTATTTCTTCTTTGGGGCCCGAGCCACAAATTCCATTGATTATTTCCTTCTAATTGCAGCCACGAAAATGCACACTCAACTTGAAATAAGGAACTTTTCTTGAGTTTTTTTTAAAAAAAATATAACAAGGACATTATTATGGACCCAGAATTACTGATGCCTAGCTCTGAATGGATATGTGTGTGGGGGTCTTTGATGACTTTAGGAAATTCTATGCTGTGAAGTATTTGCCCCCACCCGCCAAAGGATTGGGAGATTTCACAAATCTGAATTCTGCACACAAAGATACAGGATAGTAGCAGTGGTGGGATTCAAATAATTTAACAACCGGTTCTCTGCCCTAATGACCAGCAGGATAGGTGGGGCTTGGTGGTCATGTGACTGGGTGGGCATGGCCAACTCAACATCACTCATGTCGATGGGCACTTCACCTTAGCTGTTACAATGTAATAAGGGTTAACCGGAGAGACAGTTTCTGTAAGCAGGGCAATAAAGATTAGGCTAGAAACAACACCAGAATGTTTCCTTCCTTACAGGATTAGCCCTGTAAAGTGGAAAAAAACAAAAGGAGATTTCTTCCAACAACTGGTTCTCCGAACTGCTTAAAAAGTTACCAACCGGTTCTCCTGAACAGATGCAAACTGGCTGAATCCCACCACTGGATGGTAGAATCAATAAAACCAATTGGGCAGACTCGCTACTACCATATAGTTATTCAGTTGGGTAGACTTCTAACATTTCTGTAAAAGAAGCTTACAGTTTCATCTGTAACAAATTTGCAGGATTTGTCCTCCTCCCAGTATGGCAATAGCAATAGCAGTTAGACTTATATACCGCTTCATAGGGCTTTCAGCCCTCTCTAAGCGGTTTACAGAGTCAGCATATTGCCCCCAACAACAATCCGGGTCCTCATTTTACCCACCTCGGAAGGATGGAAGGCTGAGTCAACCCTGAGCCGGTGAGATTTGAACCGCTGAACTGCTGATCTAGCAGTCAGCTGAAGCGGCCTGCAGTACTGCATTCTACCCACTGCGCCACCTCGCTATGGTCCTGGCAAAAACCTGCACTGCTGATGCATAATTCACTAAAGCATCCAGTGGACTCTGCATAGCCTTTAGAAAGCCAGCCCATGTGTTCTAGGTCTGTTATTGTGCTCAGATATGATTAATAGAAGCTAAATTAAGTAGATATTGCTGCTTTACACTTCCCATCTTATATCCTAACCCAATTGTAACTTTCCAAGCAACCATGTAAATAAATTCAAAACAGGAGGCCTGGCCACTGATTTCTGCTTGCTAATAGAAAACTGGGAAGGCAAGAGGTTGAAAGTGTCTTAATTTTTATCAGATTTTTGACTCTGGCTACGAAAGATCATTTTTTTTCAGATGACAACGATGCTTGACAGCAAAAGCAGAAATAATGTAGTGATTGTTCCATCTATTAACAGCAAAGCACGGTTCCTTGTGTGCCACTAAATCTGGCTTTTTGACCCCAAATGCCCAGATAAACTTGCTGGCTCCCCAGGGAACTATTGTCTCATATCTCCATCCTATATCACTCTCTATTTACGTTAGAAAACAAAACAGCCCAGGGTGCTGGCATAATTACACATTTACCAAGCAAATATACAGGACTGAATCACCACCTCCTCGATATTTTTAGCCTTATTACCTAGATAAATGGATTTAGAATTAAGCAACTCCATTTCTTCCCCAGATTGCAATCTTCAGTCACTTTTCTTCCAATTCATCAATGTTAAGAAATTTTGGCACAAGTGGCAAAATTGAGAGGTAAAGGTTTTCCTGAGCCAGAAAGGTAACATTTATTTGGAAGCCAGCTTTTTTCGGCATGTGTAATACCTACTTTTCAAAAGGTGGTGAAACTTTTCTTCTTTGGGTGAAGGTTTTGAGGATTTAAAGGGATCAATGACAGCCTTAAGGTCCTACAACATGTAAGCATCGATCATATACAATCATGCATCATTAAACTTCCACTTTGATGGATCGGAAGGGATGCTGATGAGCAGCCTTCAAACTTCTAGCCATACTTTTTGTACTCTTAAATGTAAATGTGTTTTTATTTTTTTTCCATTTTCATTTCGTACAGTCACATATATACTGTGCATAACCGGGGCCATATAACATTAAATAATAAACACAGCCATTCCTCTTGTCAACAATACCCCCCAAAATAGAAACCCAATGTACCTCTTCAACCCTCCATACACCCTTTCTTTCGCCCCCCTCCAACTTTCCATCTTCCCTCCAACATTCCCCTCTACCCTTCTTCCCCACTCTTAAAATCTCATCAAACTCCAAATTATTTGTTAAATATTAGAATGCCTCCCTATGAGGTATTCTAATGTAACTGTCAGGTGTGCCTCCCTCAGTAACCAAGAAAGAAAACTCCTAACTCCATTGTTCGTGGAATTAAAATACTTTTACTGGTTATGAAAAGATAGCAGCGAAAGTGAAGAAAGTAAAGAAAGATAAGAGCCAGAATATAACATTGCCAGGAATGAAGCATCCTTCTAGCTTCTCTCTGACATCCAGTGATCTAACTACTGGGGAACAGTATCTTGTAAGAATAATCATTTCTGGGGAACGGTATCTTGTAAGAATAATCTAGTCAATTTGATTCTGCTGATTGCAGAAACTGGTCTTTCTAAAACCAATGCAATTGCCTTAAAAAAGGAGGGACTCAAGAGATGGTTGAGACACCAACATACAAGTTGTCAAGAGGTGGTTAAAATATACTAAAGCTGATTCTTTCACTGTACAATTAAAAAAGAGAAAATAAGTAGGCATTGCTGCATTATCTGATAATAATATGCAATTACAATGCTCCTTCATTAGACGGTTGGTAAAGTTAGCTGTATCCTAAGTCATCCCAGTTGAACTGACAGATACGCAGACTTTCCCAACAGGATCCTATGGCACTGGAATTCTAAACATAAGTTTAGAATCTGCGAGATTTATATTAATCTATGCCTAGGAATGGTGATCCATGCTCAGCTTTGCACTTAGCACTTAGACATATACATTGCTTCACGGTGCTTTCAAGCTCTTCCTAAGCAGTTTACAGAATCAGCATATTTACCCCAACAATCTGGGTCCTCATTTTACCCACTTCAGAAGGATGGAAGGCTGAATCAACCTTGAGCCAGTCGCAATCAAACTCCTGACAGTGTAATGCAGAGTTAGCAATAGCAATAGCAGTTAGACTTAATTATTCAGTTGGGTAGACTTCTAACATTTCTGTAAAAGAAGCTTACAGTTTCATCTGTAACCAATTTGCAGGATTTGTCCTCCTCCCAGTATGGCAATAGCAATAGCAGTTAGACTTATATACCGCTTCATAGGGCTTTCAGCCCTCTCTAAGCGGTTTACAGAGTCAACATATCGCCCCCCACAGTCTGGGTCCTCATTTCACCCACCTCGGAAGGATGGAAGGCTGAGTCAACCTTGAGCCGGTGAGATTAGAACCGCTGAACTGCAGATAGCAGTCAGCTGAAGTGGCCTGCATTACTACATTGTAATCACTGCGCCACCGCAGCTACTGGAAAGAGGAGAGGTGGGGGAAGGTAGCCTATTTTTTCTTAAGCTCCAACTCCACTTCCTCCTATAATAATTCAAATATAATTTGAATTGGGGGTAAACCAGATCTTTACCTGACAACTACTAATTTGGCTTCTTACTTCATTTGATCCAAATCTGTCTTTTTTTTCCCCACACTTCTTTGCAACCTCCTTCCAGGGATGCCTCAATGCGTGGCTTTCCCAGCTACTTGGGCTAGGCCCTATGCTGTTCAAAATATAAATTATTTATTTATAATTATCTATCTATCTATCTATCTATCTATCTATCTATCATCTATCTATCTATATCTATCTATCATCTACCTACCTACCTACCTACCTACCTATCTATCTATCTATCTCTATCTATTTATCATCTATCTATCTATCATCTATCTATCTATCATCTATCTATCTATCATCTATCTATCTATCATCTATCTATCTATCATCTACCTACCTACCTACCTACCTACCTACCTACCTACCTACCTACCTACCTATCTATCTATCTATCTATCTATCTATCTATCTCTATCTATTTATCATCTATCTATCTATCATCTATCTATCTATCATCTATCTATCTATCATCTATCTATCTATCATCTATCTATCTATCATCTACCTACCTACCTACCTACCTACCTACCTATCTATCTATCTATCTATCTATCTATCTATCTATCTATCTCTATCTATTTATCATCTATCTATCTATCATCTATCTATCTATCATCTATCTATCTATCATCTACCTACCTACCTACCTACCTACCTACCTACCTACCTACCTACCTACCTACCTACCTACCTATCTATCTATCTATCTATCTATCTATCTATCTATCTATCTATCTATCTATCTATTTCAAGACCTGGCTGTTCCAGCAGGCCTGGGGCTGTTGATTGATATCCAGCCCCGCTTAGATGAATGGATGATGTGGCATTTTAATATTGTATTTTCTATTTTTAAATTTTAAATGTTTCTTTTGTCTTGTTGTGAGCCGCCCAGAGTCCCAATGGGAGTGGGCGGCATACAAATTTTATTAAACTCTAAACTCTATTTATAACAAAATCTTTCCAACTCTATTACATCTCAAGATTCCCAAGCTGGGATGTATGATTTTTAGCTGGCAGGCAGAGGTGGGTTCCTACCAGTTCCCACCTATTCGGTAGAACCGGTTCGTCAAATCTACCGAACCGGTGAGAAGAGGTTCCACCAGTGGACCCGGAAAGCAGGCCACACCTACAGAAGAGGTTCCAAACATTTTTTGAAACCCACCACTGGTCCTTGGATATGATTATTCTACACTATCATGCTCCTATTTATAAAACTCAGTGCCTCTGTGAAAGGTAAGGATGACTACTGCATTTGTGGTGCAGTCAGAACATTGCGTGTGTTGAAGTTGTTTTAACGCAAACCAAAGATGCCTTTTAAAAAACAAGTTTACATCCTATTCTTATGCATGCCAGTGCTGTGTGTGAGGTAATTTAAGGTGGTTCTGACAAGTGTCATCGGCATCTTCATATCCGGTCACAGGGGTGGCAAGCCACTCCCATCCGGTCACATGGGTGGCAAGCCACTCCCACAAAGGAGGCCACACCCACAGAGTAGGTTCGAACAATTTTTGAAACCCACCACTGCTGGCAAGATAGGTGATATTTGTGTTTCCTGTAAGGGCTCACTGATCTATCTTGTTCCCATCATTTATTAGTCTCAGGACAGGCTTCTTTTTAAGGGCCGAGAAACAAAATTTGCAAATTTTGAAGTTTTACTTTAAAAGCAAAATGCAGATGTTTCTTTAGAAGGTAACCATCACTTTACTGGTTCATTTTAAAATGCACATTGAAATTTCTTAAAATTCAGAAAATTAGTACAGCAAATTTACATTTATCTAGGCCTGTAATTCCTGTATGTAGGGTCCAAATGGCTTACAGAATACCAAACTCAGGGCTAAAAGTTACAATTGCATTCAAAGTCTTCCATACCTCTCATAAGCCATCCTTCAAGGTGACTGATGGCGTTTCTGTCCTGTATCCCACTGGGATTCCCAATTGGTAATGGTCCAGATCAGTGGTGGGATTCAAATAATTTAACAACCAGTTCTCTGCCCTAATGACTAGCTGGGTAGGCAGGACTCAGTGGTCATGTGACTGGTTGGGCTTGGCCAACTCAACGTCACTCATGTCGATGGGCACTTGACCTTAGCTGTTATAATGTAAGAAGGGTTAACTGGAGAGGCAGTTTCTGTAAGCAGGGCAATAAAGATGAGGCTAGAAACAACACCAGAATGTTTCCTGCCTTCCTTCCTTACAGGATTAGCCCTGTAAAGGGGAAAAAAACAAAATGACATTTCCTCTAACAACCAGTTCTGTGAACTGCTTAGAAAGTTAACAACCGGTTCCCCCAAATAGGTGTGAATTGGTTGAATCCCACTGTGACCCAACAAATGCGCGCTAGTCAAATGCGCGCCGACAAAACCGCGCTGACAAAACCGCGCCGTCAAAACCGCAATTAGGGTTAGGGTTAGGGTTAGGGTTAGGGTTAGGGTTAGGGTTAGGGTTAGGGTTAGGGTTAGGGTTAGGGTTAGGGTTAGGGTTAGGGTTAGGGTTAGGGTTAGGGTTAGGGTTAGGGTGAGGCTTAGGCTTAGGCTTAGCCTTAGGGTTAGGGTTAGGGTTAGGGTTAGGGCTAGGGTTAGGGTTAGGGTTAGGGTTAGGGTTAGGGTTAGGGTTAGGGTGGATGGGTTATAAGGTTGTTTTCGCATCCTAGTTTGCTGATTGTTGATTGGCGCACGATTTTGACATCACAGTTTTGTTGGCGCGGTTTTTTCAGCGCGCATTTGACTAGTGCGCACTTGTCGGTGAACTGAATCCCACCACTGGTCCAGATAATCTATGTCTTCCAGGATTCTCTATAGATGTTGGCCATCCAACTTCTCAATATTTTTTAATTAAAAAATGAAGTGACTGGAGAGTAATGATCTAATCTGGCTAGGTAAAGGGATGGCTTCTTGGTGAGGAGACTGTTTCAAGTCAAATGTATTGCCACCTTCTGTCACCTTCCTTACAACTTTCATTAGGTAGGTAGAACACGCATCTAGTCTGCAGGTGGATGGACTAACCCCACTAAGTATCCTGTCTACTTTTCAGGATTCATAAGCTCAAATTGATCCCAGGTCACCATGTCAGGAAAAGCTCCCATCATCATGGCAGATATTACATGTCTTGTACTGATTTGATCGGAATGCAGAATCTATCCGCAAACTTTCAGCAGTACCTTCTAGTAACAAATGAATATTAATATTGCTTAACCTGAATGAAGTACTCTGTCCCATTGTGGGCATGCTGGAAGGATGGGAACGAATAAGATTGTTTGAGCAGAATGCTTCAAGATAGGTAGAAAATAATGGGAACAGATTCATCCCAAAACCTTTTAGGAAAGACTGTATTTGCTATTTAACCCAATGAAGATTATACCTGCAGGAACTAAACATTTCAGATTTTAAAAAATCAATAGCTATAGTATCATAAAACTAATTCGAATTAGTTTTCATGGGTGGCATCCACCAAGTTTTCCCCAAAAGAAACAATTATTATTCTTTGGATTATTGTTATCCAAGAAAAAGGCACAATTGTTTTAAAAGCAACTTGGTCAAGCTCCCCTCTCCGTATAATTAGTGTCTGTAGGACAAGGCGCAAATGATAATACAATGACATGTTTTCTAGTATCTTCCACGCAATAGAAATACATGCATAATTATGTAGCAAATCAGATATGATCATGTGATTATGGGTTCACCGACAAATGCGCGCCCGACAAATGCGCGTCGACAAAACCGGCACAACAAAACGGTGAAGTCGAAAGCGCGTCCACTAAAGCGCATCGACAAATGCGCACCGACAAAAGCGTGCCATCGAAAACAACGCGAAAACAACGGTAACAACATTAACAACCCTAACCCTAACCCTAACCCTAACCCTTACCCTAACCCTTACCCTAACCCTAACCCTAACCCTTACCCTAACCCTAACCCTAACCCTAACCCTAACCCTAACCCTAACCCTTACCCTAACCCTTACCCTAACCCTAACCCTAACCCTTACCCTAACCCTTACCCTAACCCTTACCCTAACCCTAACCCTAACCCTAACCCTAACCCTAACCCTTACCCTAACCCTAACCCTTACCCTTACCCTAACCCTAACCCTAACCCTAACCCTTACCCTAACCCTAACCCTAACCCTAACCCTAACCCTAACCCTAACCTAAAAACCCTAATCGCACATTGGTCGGGTGCGCATTTGTCGAGTCACAGTGATTATGTGGTGTTAATGCTGCTGAGTGATCTCAAAACCAAGTTCCACAACACCAGGTCCAAGTTCTGACACTAGCCTGAGAACCTATCCTTAGTTGGCAAGCTTTAATATGAGGCCATACATAATGATTAAAAATCATTAAGTTACTTACTTAAAATATCATATTTTGGAACCTGAATTCTGGCTGCTTACTGCCTCTGAAACGTCCTTTCTTAACCAACCTGAACCAAATTATTGGTCTCATTGATCCTTAACTGCACCTTTTGAGATTTCACCCATGCGTACTTTGCTCTAGTCCAGTGGTAGGTTTCAAAAAATTTTGGAACCTCTTCTGTAGGTGTGGCCTGCTTTCCGGGTCCACTGGTAGAATCTCTTCTAACCGGTTCAGTAGATTTGACGAACCGGTTCTACTGAATAGGTGCGAACTGGTAGGAACCCACCTCTGCTCTAGCCTGTATTGGCCGTTAATCTCTTGCCCTGAAAACAAAGACCTATATTGATACTTGTAGACCAGACAGGAAACACCAACAGATGAGCTAATTCTATTGCATTGTTTTTGTTTATTTATTAAAATCAAATTTATTTGTTAAATTCATGTGCCACCCATCTCACTCTTGAAGAGACTCTGGCTGGCGAAGCCTTAACATCATAAGGCTACATTAACAGAATCTTGGAAACCTGAAATCTTCCCCTCTCCCACCATCTTCCTTTACAACCTGAAAAGCTAGAGAGGCAGGGGTGGGTTTCAGGCGGTTCGCGGCGGTCCCTGCGAACCGGTTGGTCGGCGAACCCGGAAGTAAGTAACTTCCGGGAACGCCGAAGGGTCCACCCGCCCGCCCGCCTTTCTTACCCGGTTTTGACGAGTTCTGCGCTTCCACACATGCGAAGGATGCATACAGTGCCTGCGCGATCCTCCAGGAGCAGCTGGAGCATCGCACAGACGCTAGTACGCATGCGTGCACTGCGCACGTGCACGAGGACGCCGCCGGCCCCGTTCCAACCGAACCGGTTGGAATGGGGTGAGAAACCCACCCCTGTAGAGAGGGTCCCTTCTGAGCCCCTTTTTCTGGCCAATATGCAGCTTCAGGCTATGCCCCCTCTTATCTGACTATTCCCTAGGCAGAATCTCTTGGCCCATTTCTCAAGGTCTCTCTCTTACATACCATGACAATCCTAGAACTTGATTACTTCAAGGGAAGCTTTTGCTATGGCCCCTAGCTTAGTAAATATTTAATACGTTAATACAAGAATAATTTGAAGCCACTGTCTATTAAAAAGCTCTTTGAACATTTTCTGATTCATTAGCTACTAAAAAAAGAGAGGTGGATACAGTTCACTGAAGTTAGATTATGAAACACAAATCCTTTTTAATTAAGACACAGGATGACATTTAAGTAGAGAATAAGGTTTTATATTGACAGAAGACCTAAGGAGGACAGGGTCTCAGAGTTCCTTATGAATACTTATGGAATGACTAGCTTGCTTAGTGTTTTATTCAGATTTCATTCAGATTTTTATTCCTAAGGTCTTTTTAATGCAGTGAGATGGCAGAATTCGCACCTTCTGACATACGGGGTATCCCTTTCTTTATGAGTAGTAGACAAAATATTGGCATCCCATGAGACAAAGAAGGAGGAAGAATTAATACTTCTTTAGCGCATCAAAACAGAAATCAGACCTCTTTAAGGCAGGGAGACAGCCAGTGAAATAAACATGACCAACAAAGACTATTTATGCTTGGTAATTGTTGTGGCCCAGCAGGAGCCATTGGAGCTGCCACCAGACTTCGACAGCAAGGGGCCCTATGAGTCAGCTCTGGAGGATGTGGAGGACCTGGGACAGGGTTCCGACTCCAAGCAGGGTGCAGACTGGTTGGCCACCAAGTGGCGCCTGAGCCTTAGACCAGTGGGGAGGAGACAAGGGAGAGTGATCCAGAAGCCAGCAATGAGTTGTTCCTGGATGCACGCCATTGAAGAGCTACTAGGCATCAGGAGCAAGTATGCAATTACAGAAGTAATTGCACTCAGCTGGTGGTCATTAGGCTCCTCTCCAGACTATAAAAAAGACTGCTTGTGACATGCCCCTCTTGCAGAAGTCAACGCATTGACTAAAGAATACGTAACTAACTTGGCAGGCTGGATTGCTGCCAAGGTTTGTCTGAATTGCTGCCAAGGTTTGTCGGACTTGCTTCTAAGGTCCTTATCTGTTTGCTTGCTTGGCTTTCAGCCACCGAGATTCTGGTCTTGCTATTAAAGGACATTCTAATTAAGCTTGTCTCGGCTTTTGTTACTGGACGGAGGAGGGGGTCAGAACAGTAACTAAAAGTGATCCAGACAAAGCATTCTTGCTAATGAAGAAGAACTGGGAACAATAAAAATAAGAGCTTCCAATGTACACCATAAGGTAAGAAGAATGCATTGCTATTAATAACACCGAAAAGTAACAAATCTCTTCAATAATGTACAAACTGAAGATGACTAATACTTTGGCAACTTCTTGGCAGTGAGACACATTAAGCTAATAAATAGGAGGCAACTAATAAGAGCTGCATGGGTGATTTTTTTGGCAAGTGAATATAAAATGCATATCTCTGTGTATTTCATCAAGCAGAACATAGAATCAGGAATCATGATGCCATATTTCAAGCTTAAAAGAATATGAAATCTTTATCTAATACCAGGAACATGAGATGAGCTCATAGGTCTAAAGATGTATAGGAAATTCGGCATTCTAATTTTCATTTTTGAAACTTCAAGTTTAAAAACATTTCACGCTATTATTTCTAGACATCTAATGAATTTAAGACAATAGTGTAAAATGTTTTCAGAATGATGATTTAAGAGCAAAAGCATAGTTTGCTGGATGATACCAAAGGAACTTCCGAATTCTATATTAAGAGGTGCTTCATTAAACTGACGTTTAAAGGTATTCTGTGACTCCAAACTTTGATAATTCGTTGCTTGTTATGATTCTATGCCAAGATATTAAATAAATCAGAAAGGAAGAAGTCATCAGTGTAACACTTTCCCCCATTTATGCAGTTTTTATGGTGAAGATCAATATTTTTATTTTAAAAGTCTATACTACTATACAGATCAAGTTCAGAGAATTTACTGGATATGCATATTGGTCTGTAAATAAGAGCATACACAAGTGTTTATTCATCTAACTTTAAAAAGCTAAATTTAACCAAGTTTGAATAACTTATTTGCACTATTAAGCATAGTAGCCTCTATTCAATATGTTATGGCCCAGCAAACTCAACATCTAAACACTTTAAATGATCTTTGCAACCTGCTAAATATTAAAACCAGTTGAACATTCTGGACTTCTGCAGGGAATACTCCTAAACTACTATTCCTCCCTTGGATTTTTCCATATAGCCCACAATTTTAAAAAAGGGCTAATATGTAAATCCTGTTCATTTCTCTGAAATTTCTACAGGATATGTAAATCCCAGAGGATAATGCAAAACCAGATTATAGGTGCGTAGGGTGTATAGAATGCAAAGCCATAAGGAGGAATTTGATATTTGAATTGTTCATTGCAATACAGTATAATAAATCCTCATCTTCATGGAAAGATAGCCTTGAGATGGCTTTTAATAAATTCAAAACGGGATAGAAATCCTATAACAATAAATAAAGTAGAGAGAACTGCTTGGTTAAGCTATTTCTTTTTTCCTTCTAGGAGACAAATTCACTCACATACATACATACAAAAAGGTTTGAATGACCAAAAACAATTATGATAGACTTGTGCTGCAATCTCACCATTATTTCTGACAGTTTCCAAGATTCTGCCAGCTAGTATCAATCAAGACTTTATGCTAGCAGGATTCCACATTCTTTTATTAAAGAATAATTGCAGAGCTCCATAAACAGACAGACAGACAGACCGACAGACGTAATTCTTATAGCCTTTCCAGAAAATGCTTGGTAGACAAATATATTGATGTCTGACCTTTAAAAAAAAGAAAGCTTTCTTCAAGGGGAATCCCAAGCCAACTTGTTTTATCTGTATTGTATACAGAGTTTTTATCTATATTGTATACAGAGTTTTTTTTAAAAAAAAATCAAGGAAAAGTTATTCATGGTCTCTAGACTTATTGATGGTTCCAGGGTCAATTTTATGGAAACAGATTATTCTATTACTTCTCAGCAATTTCAATTCCTACATCTCTGTAAAACGGGCCTGGCTGATTGAATCGGTAGATTTGTTGAATAGGCAACAGTAGAAGTCCGGTCTTCTTATATGTACAAACAGATCTAAAAGTTAAAAACTCCTTTGAGTCCAGCTCTACTCTTTCTTAGTGACTACCTGGATACGACCATGTAGTTTTCTTGGCAACAATACACAACAAAGGAGGCTTCATATTACATGCCAATTATGCAGTGCAATGTTATTTATTTTTTTTGATGTCCCTGGAGGGGCATATCTGTCCATACATCCATCTTGCTCACTTGGTTATATCCCAGCTAAAAATGTAAGTAAGTAATGAGAGATACGAAGATCTACTCTACACGTACTTTTTAGAAACCACGAGGAAGAAAATGTCTCCCGCAAAGTTCAAGCGCATTCAGCAGAAGGCATCTCTTGTATATTGTGTGTAAGTTTGTTGCAAGACCCTACTCATCACATTGCCTCATTAAGAAAAATAGAACGATGTTTTGGATGTTGAGATACTATACAGTTCATTCTTATCCAAATCTTTGATATTTTTGAATGAGGCATTAATTTCCTTGTTATGAAAAGCTACCTGAGAAAAGCAGGATAGGAAAATCACTTTGACAGAACAAGTATCAGAAATGTTAGCTGAAACAAATTGTCATCTGTCAGCATCCTCAATTGGCCACAGTTCTATCACTCTTTACAATCACATTTCATCATAACCAAAAAGAGAACTCAAGATAGGACCGAGAAGATAAAGTGTAACTAACAGAACAGGACAGGAACAGCCCTGAATAGTTTTCGCTGAATCCCACAAGTAAAGGAAAACATGCTAGAATTTGGCAGACTGTGAAGAGGTAACAAAACTACCTGTTACTCCCAATATGATAGTCTTTTCATCTTAGCTATGTGTCAAAACACGACTCGTTGATTTTCTTCTATGTATGAATGTCTGCCATTCATACAAGGGCAGAATAAAAATCCTGCAGCTGAAGGAGTTACTTGTGGTGGAGATATGATCTACTTTTCCCCCTTTGTACTGGGTAATCTATTCCCTACTCAGAGAGGCTTCCACTACTAAGTAAATGCACTTGCATAAGCACAGAGGTCCTTACTGCAACATAACAGAAGCCCCTATAATATTGGAGACACACACAGATAGAATAAAACTCTCTAAGGGACTGTATCAAACCAGATACATGCTCCTGGGTGGGGCTGCAAAGATAATACCAGGGAAGTCTGATGCAGTGTACTGTTCCGTTGCAAAAATCACACCCCTTTGGTACTCATTTGGAATTCAATTTGGCTATTTTCTACTTCTTTCTTCATAATAAACATATTCCAGATTATAATTCCAACTATATTCCATAGTTATCTTATGTAAAAATGGAAGATAGATAGATAGATAGATAGATAGATAGATAGATAGATAGATAGATAGATAGATGATAGATAGATAGATAGATAGATAGATAGATGATAGATAGATAGATAGATAGATAGATAGATAGATAGATAGATGATAGATAGATAGATAGATAGATAGATAGATAGATAGATAGATAGATAGATAGATGATAGATGATAGATGATAGATGATAGATGATAGATGATAGATGATAGATGATAGATGATAGATGATAGATGATAGATGATAGATGATAGATGATAGATGATAGATAGATAGATAGATAGATAGATAGATAGATAGATAGATAGATATAGAGATGATCTTATCCTGAGTGTTTATACAAAGTGTGGGCACTGTTTAAGAAAACTGCCTGATTGCGAGATGCTGATCTTCAGGCGCTATCCATGGTACTGAATAGGGTGTTTATTAGAAATCCATTAAAAGTCCTTGGTGCCTTCCTTAGTCCTGATTGTGATACCAGTTTTACTTGGCAATTTATTTGTTCAATTCAATATGGAGAAAAAAAGGAGGATACTTCTATCTATAATGAAAGCCTACTTGTGGCATGGCTATGCTAAACAAATACAGTAAAAGGACCTGTTTGCCAGAATTACTAGAACTTGGAACTGGCAATATGAAAACCTGGCAAGGAAGAATAGTGGGTGTGGGTGGGCTTGAAATAGTTAAGTTGTGTTATGCATCGGTGTCTCTTGCTTTAGATTCCCAAATGATAGAGGAAGGAGGTTTTCATTAGTTGGCAAGTTACCTACATATAGCTAGGGTGATGTACGCAGCCATGCTTAGATTTTATTCCTATTTGCTCTAGAGTAGATTACAGGTCATGATCTCTGTTGCCCAGATTCCTGAGGATCGGGGCAATGATCTGGACACAGTGATTTGGGTGGAGTGTAAATGCTTTGATAGCATGGTCATTGTCTTTATTATTTCCATTTAAAAGACATCTAAATTAAAATTAGGTTTATTTCTAGGAAGAAGATGCATGGCACATTGGCATTAGGATGAACTGTTTATATGATAAACAGTAAAGAAGTCCATGGTTCAATTTTGCTACCTGTAACATAGGATGAAAGAGGTTGTTTACGAAATGGGATCCATAATTTCCTGTCTCCACATTTTAAGTAATAAGGCAATTCGTTAAACTGGATTGACTTCTCTGGGCTTAATTAAGCTTTTT
>NW_028261392.1:61406892-61506892 GCF_051295495.1 Thamnophis sirtalis | reverse complement strand
TCCTTTCCGTATCTTGACACCTTCTGTTTCCAGAACATATCTTAATTTCATCAACTCTGGAAAGAAATTTATCTTCAGCCAAAGATTCCGAGGAAATCTGCTCTTAGAAAAAAAATATCTTGGCATACAGTTCTAAAATTTGTTGGACTGTAGGCTGGTGCTTGCTTGGCATCTAAACTTCTGGGATGGTTATTTCAATATAGTTTTCAGATTTAAATGTGGTGTCCTTCAATGCTATGTTTCTATTAAAGAAACAAATGTTCAATGTCTTAAGGTTATTTCTTTTTCATGAAAGAAAAAAAACGAACTGTTTTCATTCCTTTTCTGTTTTGGCATAACTTATTTTTATCACAGAAGAGAATAATACAGCAGTGTTTCTCAACCTTGGCAACTTGAAGATGTCTGGACTTCAACTCCCAGAATTCCCCAGCCAGCGAATGCTGGCTGGGGAATTTTGGGAGTTGAAGTCCCGACATCTTCAAGTTGCCAAGGTTGAGAAACACTGCAATACAACGTGTATATCTTTTGCTGTAATCTAGAACCATTTTTCTTATTAAAGGAAGAGGAAAGTTTTCATTTGTTTAAGTTTAAGTTTAAGTTTTATTTTATTTATATGCCGCCCTATTCCCAAAAAGGAACTCAGGGCGGCGAACAACTTAAACGGGCAAGGGAAACATACAAGTACAAAATAGACATTTAAAATGACCAACAACCACACCTGTCGAGAGGGGAAGGGAACTCATCAACCCCAGGCCTGCCGACACAGCCAGGTTTTAACGGCTTTTCGGAAAGCAGGGAGAGAGGTGAAGAATGACAAAATATATTTACGTAGGAATTTCTATGGCACATACAGTATGCCAATCACCTCCACCAGACCGATTAGATCCCACAGACTAGGCCTCCTCCGAATTCCATCCGCTGGCCAGTGTCGACTGGCGACTACCCGGAGGAGAGCCTTCTCTGTGGCTGCTCCAACCCTCTGGAACGAACTTCCCGTGGAGATTCGCACCCTCACCACCCTCCAGGCCTTCCGCAAAGCCCTTAAAACCTGGCTGTTCCGACAGGCCTGGGGCTAAAGAACCGTTGCCCCCGTCTCGAATGGTATGATTGTTGCGTGTTTTTAAATTATGTATTGTTTTGTGTTGTTGTTAATTTGTCTGTATCCCCCTTCCCTGGTTTGAGTTGTGAGCCGCCCTGAGTCCCCCTTCGGGGGGAAAGGGCGGCATACAAATGAAATAAACATTCAAACATTCAAACATGTTGTTTAAGCAACCATTATATAATAAGTTCCTATGCCCATACAGATATTCCTTGATTAATAACCATTTTTAAAAAAAAAAAAAACTATTGTTGAAAATTAGGATGGCAACCTTAACTCTAACCCACACAATACTTCTCATATATTTCCCCAACTCCCACACACTCTTCTTGATCTGCTCTGCCCACTGCATTTTCATCCCAACCTGATCACTTGCACACACATATGCACCCTCCCCAACCCACACAGGATCTCACATGCACACCCACATACCATTCCCAATCTTCCCGTTGTGCTCCCCTCCACCACCAAGAAGGAGCCTCTTACCCATCTGCTGCTTTTGATCTTGCAACTTTCTGCTTTCCCCACTGACTTTCTCCCTGCAAGCTTCCCATAAGCAAAGTAAATGGGGAAGCCAGTGGGAATTCAAAGGAGGTAGGAAGAAATGTTTCCAATGCTACCTGCCAGCTTCCCATAAGCAAAGTAAATGGGGAAGCAAGCAGGAATTCAAAGGAGGTAGGAAGAAATGTTTCCAATGCTCCCTGCAAACTTCCCATAAGCAAAGTAAATGGGAAAGCCAGCAGGAATTCAAAGGAGGTAGGAAGAAATGTTTCCAATGCTCCCTGCAAGCTTCCCATAAGCAAAGTAAATGGGGAAGCCAGCAGGAATTCAAAGGAGGTAGGAAGAAATGTTTCCAATGCTCCCTGCAAGCTTCCCATAAGCAAAGTAAATGGGGAAGCCAGTGGGAATTCAAAGGAGGTAGGAAGAAATGTTTCCAATGCTCCCTGCAAGCTTCCCATAAGCAAAGTAAATGGGGAAGCCAGCAGGAATTCAAAGGAGATAGGAAGAAATGTTTCCAATGCTACCTGCCAGCTTCCCATAAGCAAAGTAAATGGGGAAGCCAGCAGGAATTCAAAGGAGGTAGGAAGAAATGTTTCCAATGCTCCCTGCAAGCTTCCCATAAGCAAAGTAAATGGGGAAGCCAGCGGGAATTCAAAGGAGGTAGGAAGAAATGTTTCCAATGCTCCCTGCCAGCTTCCCACAAGGACAATCAAGTGAGGAAGTTAGCAGGAAGTCAGAACTCATTCCTGTTCCTATTGCTTTTTTGCCCACCTATGGTCATTCTGTTTCTCTATTTAGGTAAGGAAATATCTCTGAAAGGATGATGTGCAAACGCCCCTTTTGCAGAAGTCAACACATTAACGAATGTTAGAGAACAGTATTGTGAGCCTGGCAGGCTGGATTGCTGCCACGGATTATCTGTGCCGGTTTGCTGCCAAGGACCTGTCTGTCTGTTAATAAATTCCGTAAAGTATCTTTGACTCGGAGTGTGTTGGTGTGGGATGAGGGGGGTCAGAACACTACTCTATCCTTTTTTCCTGCAAATAGTATAGCTGGTTTTGGATGGCTCATGGTTAGAGGACCAGCTTGGTGGAGAAAGCCAGAATCAATTATTCTGGGCTCCTAGAAATAATGAATGTCTGTCTCTCTCAGCCCTAGAGAGGAGACAAACCATTCATCAAGAGTCATTGACAAATTGAACACACACACACACATACACAAACAAATCTTTCATGGTTTAATTGAATAACCTCAAGTTTCTTCCATTATAAAAAACAAAAGCATCCTTTTCTCCATTTTCTCCACGCATTATTTGATCCGTCTCTGTTATGTACCCACTTTACAAATCTTTTTTTTTCTAACCTAAAAAGTCCAAGCATTAGTGCTTCCTCATTATAATGTTTTCAAGTCTCCTGATGAACTCTGTTGTCCTCACTTGCACTTTTTATTGGCTGGTTTGCAACCAAACAGGATATTCCACAAAAAATCACAGCATACAGTTATACCAAGACTTTAGGATACATTAAGATATGAACCCTGACTACAGAAGCCTTTCTTGAGCAGCTGAGGAAGTTGATTTTTTTTTTTGCCCCAATTTGCACCTGGCTGCCTTTTGCTCTTTTACACATATCCTTTTCCAAACAATTTGTCTGCAAACCTGGCTATGTCTTACAAACCCTTAATTTTATTTAGGAACAAATTAAAAGTTGTTATCTGTAATACGGATCCTTGAGAGACCTCCCTTTGCACTTCCATTCTGAAAACATTCCATTAGTTGCCTCAGAGGTCCTTTTACAAATGTCAGCTGGACTATGTTATTTCCTTAAGGAAGACATTTTGTTTCTTACCCAGAAGGTTTCTTCAGTTCTGACTGGAGGCTGGGTGGTGGGGGATGCAAGGATTCAGGGGTGGGTTCCTGCCAGTTCTAACCTCTTCTATAGAAGAGGTTCCACAAATCTACAGTGCCGTTTAGAACCGGTTCCAGCTCCCTCCCCCCGCCTGCCCACACATCATCAAGATGAAGAGCGAGAGGAGGAATTCTGGGAGTTGAAGTCCACAAGTCTTAAAGCTGTCAAGTTTGAACACCCCTGGGTTTTTTTTCCTAAAGGGTTAGGGGTGCAAGGGTCTTGTAACTTGACAGCTTTAAGACTTCCACACCTCAATGCCAGAGTTTCTGAGCCAACATGACTGGAGGAGGAATTCTGGGAGTTGAAGTCCACAAGTCTTAAAGCTGTCAAGTTTGAACACCCCTGGGTTTTTTTCCTAAAGGGTTAGGGGTGCAAGGGTCTTGTAACTCGACAGCTTTAAGACTTGTGTGCTTCAAATGCCAGAGTTTCTGAGTCAACATTTTGGTTGCTAAGCAAGAGCGTTGTTAAGTAAGTTTCACCACATTTTTCAAGTTGGCCATGCCCGTCCAGTCACATGGCCGGCAAGCCACCACAAAGCAGGCCACACCTACAGAAGAGGTTCTAAAAAATTTTGAAACCCAACACTGGAAGGATTATATTCCTTATCAAGTCCTTAGAACCCTCTCTCCATCCAGTCAGAACTAATCCTTCCTTCTCCCCCACAACCCTCCAACCATCCAGTCAGAACTGAAGAAACTTCTTGGATGAGAAGTGAAACATCTTCCTCAACTACACATAGTATAGTTGCCTTTTGAAAAAGCACCTTCGAGACAACCATGACCTAGATGACTGAGACGCTCCATCAGTGGTGTGTTTCAAAAATTGTTCGAACCTACTCTGTGGGTGTGGCCTCCTTTGTGGGAGTGGCTTGCCACCCATGTGACCAGATGGGAGTGGCTTGCTGCCCCTGTGACCGGATATGAAGATGCCGATGACACTTGTCAGAACCACCTTAAACTACCTCACACACAGCACTGGCATGCATAAGAATAGGATGTAAACTTGTTTTTTAGAAGGCATCTTTGGTTTGCGTTAAAACAACTTCAACACACGCAATGTTCTGATTGGACCACAAATGCAGTAGTCATCCTTACCTTTCACAGAGGCACTGAGTTTTATAAATAGGAGCATGATAGTGTAGAATAATCATATCCAAGGACCAGTGGTGGGTTTCAAAAATTTTTGGAAGCTCTTCTGTAGGTGTGGCCTGCTTCCCGGGTCCACTGGTGGAACCTCTTCTAACCGGTTCGGTAGATTTGACGAACCGGTTCTACCGAATAGGTGCGAACTAGTAGGAACCCACCTCTGCGCTCCATATAGACATTCATTTGTTGTTACTCTGTCCTTGTATCTTTAATCAACTGTCAAGCCCTCTTCTTCTAATGCCTGGCTTGATAAGGGTCTTTGGTTCAGGACTGAAGCAACAACTTTTAGAAGTTCAAATAAACAGTATCTTCCTCATTACTCTTAGTCACAATCTTGCTGATATTCTAGAAAATGCTTAATAATTTTTAGTTTTAATCATGCTTTCTAACAATTTATCGGGCACAGATTTTAAACTAGAAAGCCTGTAATTTTTTTGGCACCTCCTGGCTCCCTTATGGGTTGATATTAGACTGGCCAGTTTTCATTCCTGGAATACAGAGGATGAAATGGGGATTAAGCCAAAACTTTCACAAAGTTGGCACCCCAGCTCACATAATACACTGAAGTTAAGAAATTATCAGTATTTGCTCATATTCATCCATAAATATCCTTGCGTCTCCATTTTGTACCACTCCCTTATTCAGATGAAGACTCTAAAGCTTTCAGAAACAGCAGCTGTGTCCTTCAAGTTAATTTATAAAACATTGTGTTCGTGGATTCTACTGAAAACATTAAAAATATTTAAATAGATCTACATGGGGATATTTTGCAATGTAGCATTAAACTGCAGAACATTCTTGTGGGAAGCACTGGGCTTTTCACTCCAAGAGCCTCATCGATGTCCCTCTTTCCACACAGAACTGTTTTAATTGGCTTCTGTATGAATATAAAGGTCCTTTTGGTTTTCTGAAAACTCCCACTGCTTCATTTCTGTGGCCTACCTGCTTATTTAATAGCCATTTCCCTCAACATAATATGGAGAATGCGGGCAGCCTTGAGAATTTACAGCTGACTGAAAGAAATTCATAGGCTTATAGCAGTAGTTAAAATCTTGCTTTTAAGTACTCACAGAGAACATGGAGCATTGGGTTGATGTTTGGGGCAAAAAACCCCTCTCTCAAAATGTATAAACAACTCAAATTGGATGTTTACCCAGGAGATGCACCATTGCTACCATTAACTCTGCATTCCCAATCACTACAGAGGAAAAATACCATCCAGATTGCCTAAGGATGTGATTGCAGCCTTCTGCAGCTGTGCAAGCGAACATTTCCACAGCTGCTGCAAAGTTGTTTAACACGGCGAGTTGGGAATATCCATTGATAACTAAATTAAGCCTGATCAATTTCTTTCTGAAGCCAGTTGCTAATAAACTTTAATGAAATCTGAGGGATGGAGCTTGTCCTTCCTTTGCAACATTTTATATTTACAGTAATTGAGTTTATGGTGAGGCCATAATGCATTCACAATGTCTTCCTATTTCAGGCCAAATTCTTGTTTTGGCCTAGTGGTATCTTGCTTGATGCTTGATGTAGGGTTAGGATTGATATGACTGGTGTCAGGCCTACCAAGGTGGCGCAGTGGTTAAATGCAGCACTGCAGGCTACTGCTAGATCAGCAGGTCAGCGGTTCAAATCTCACCGGCTCAGGGTTGACTCAGCCTTCCATCCTTCCGAGGTGGGTAAAATGAGGACCCAGATTGTTGGGGGCAATATGCTGACTCTCTGTAAACCGCTTAGAGAGGCCTGAAAGGCCTATGAAGCGGTATATAAGTCTACTGCTATTTATATTCCTTTTAGAATTTTGGCCTGCCACACTTTCTCTTATTTCATTATGCTGTTTCTTTAAGTTTCAGTTCTCAGTTTCAGTTTCACTTTATTTGCATGCCGCCCTTTTCCCTGGGGGGACTCAGGGCGGCTCACAGTTCAAAAAGGGGGTGGGGGGAGGACAAACAATTTACAACATAAAAGCACTACATCATTTAAGAACTCAACAGTCATACAATTCGAGTAGGGGTTAGAGTCTTTAACCCCAGGCCAGCCGGGATAGCCAGATTTTAAGTGCGGCGCGGAAGGTCTGGAGGGTGGTGAGGGTCCAGATCTCCATGGGGAGTTCGTTCCAGAGGGTCGGAGCAGCCACTGAGAAGGTTCTCCTCCGGGTA
The DNA here is from genome assembly GCF_051295495.1 of Thamnophis sirtalis. Classification (NCBI taxonomy): domain Eukaryota; kingdom Metazoa; phylum Chordata; class Lepidosauria; order Squamata; family Natricidae; genus Thamnophis; species Thamnophis sirtalis. Next base: position 61,500,078 of record NW_028261392.1, on the reverse strand, counting down.
GTTGCCAGTCTACACTGGCTGGCTGATGGAATTCGGAGGAGGCCTAATCTATGCAATCTTATCGGTCTAGTGGAGGTAATTGGCAGTAGGCGGTCTCTCAAGTACCCAGATCCCATACCATGGATGTAGTCAATGGGAGGGGGGATTAAAAGGAGTAGGATTTTGGAATGTATTGTTTTTCATTCTTTGCTAGAAGTCAAGGTCATCCTTTGTCTCCGCACTTTCACACCTGACCGGAAGAAGCTGGGAATGGATGCCAGCGTGGAAGAAGGAGATTGGACCATGTGATGGACTGTGGGTGTGGGAACAAGATCATGAACTTTTAACTGGGTGGGATTCTGATGTAACTTCCAGAGTTGGAATCCCCACAGCACTATGCCAACATGCCTGCTTTATTAAATTGGAACTTTAAGCATAGTTTTGCCTTGGACTCTGATTTAATTCTACATGGTATTTGGTACAACTGGCTTGATATGATTGCTATCAGAGTTATCATTATCTTGTTCATTGGCAGTCAAGAAATATAACTTTTGTGCTTTGGGAATGAATATGGCTTCCACTGTCACAAATATCCTTAGGGTCTTTGGACTCCAAAGTACCTGATAGGTACCCCCCACCCACCCACTCACTCCCTGCAAAAAATAGAAATATGTTTTTTACCCTAGAGATAAAAGAAACACAGAAAACAAAGCCATTCAAGGAAGGACCACAACTTTTTCCCATGCTTTTGTTCCCCTTTGGTGCCTAATTAGAAAATACACATATTTGTTGTGGCCCAGCAGGAGCTGTTGGAGCTGCCACCAGACTCCGACAGTGAGGGGTCCTATGAGTCGGCTCTGGAGGATGTGGAGGACCCTGGACAGGGTTCCGACTCCGAGCAGGGAGCAGAGAGGCTGGTTGGCCACCAGGAGGCACCTGAGCCTTGGATCAGTGGGGAGGAGACAAGGGAATGTGATCCCAACATCAGCAGTGTGTTGTTCCTGGATGCCCAGGACCGAAGAGCTAATAGGCATCAGAAACAGTTGCGCAGTTACAGGAGGTAATTGCACTCAACTGGTGGTAATTAGGCTCCTCTCCAGACTATAAAAGGACTGCTTGTGCACACACACCTCTTTGCAGAAGTCAACACAGGAACTAATGTTGGAGGACATTATTGTGAGCTTGGCAGGCTGGATTGCCCACACGGCTTATCTGTCCTGGATTGCTGCCCAAGCTTGTCTGTGCCAGTTTGCTGCCAAGGACCTGTCTGTCTCTTAATTAAATGCCGTAACTTATCTTTGGCTTGGAACACATATTTATTTTCTCAAATTGGACATAATAATTGAATTACAATTTAAATTGATTATGTGTCAAGTGATTGGTGATCTTGATGACAATATAGATAGATTTTCTCTATTATCTAACCTGGTCTTCAAATCTTCATATGGTGCATTCATCATCCCTGTAACTGATTCCATCCACCTTGTTATTGATCATTCTCTTCTTCCCACTCCTTTCCTTCATCACAGTTCAAAGCGTTCGATACTTTTTCTAACCTCCTTCTTCAGATTCCAACTTTCTCTTCCATGGATTATCATGGGGAATATTATAGCTTGCACAATTCTGTTCTTTGTAGATATAAAGACATCATAGATGTATCATAATATTTGAATATCATTTCCATTAGTTGTTCTACCAACTACTAATCTGCAGCATGTTTCTTGTACTTTTACTGTTATTTGTTGCTGTTGTTCATTGCTCCTAAAAGATAAACACAATTCACCACTATAATAAAATTCACAGGCTATTGTGATTAGTTTGGTCACTGCGTTCATTGACTTTTATTTCATCTGAACCTCTATCAATGAGATTCAGAATTTCAAACGAATTCCTGGTGGTCTCCTTGAAAATGGTGGGTATATGTCTGTGGTGGGATTCAAATAATTTACCAACCAGTTCTCTGCCCTAATGACTAGCTGGGTAGGCAGGGATCGGTGGTCATGTGATCATGTAGGCATGGCCAAGTCAATGTCACTCATGTCGATGGACGCTTCGCCTTAGTTGTTACAATGGTAATAAGGTTTAACTGGAGAGGCAGTTTCTGTAAGCAGGGCAATAAAGATTAGGCTAGAAACAACACTAGAATGTTTCCTTCCTGCCTTCCTTACAGGATTAGCCCTGTAAAGTGGAAAAAAGCAAAAGATTTCTTCCAAAAACTGGTTCTCCGAACTGGTTAGAAAGTTACCAACCAGTTCTCCCGAATAGGTGCGAACTGGCTGAATCCCACCACTAGTATATGTTCAAGATTATATTGTGGAAATTGTCTGGCTTTCTTCTTCTTTAGCTTAATTTGGAACAGTTCATAATCTGTTCCCCAGTCTGGCCATATTTTTGAGTCACTCCACCTCTTTATAGCAACAATATAGTAATTTGTGTTGTATTTGTGCTGATAAATAAATAAAGGGAGACTAGTATAGATCTATTTCAAGCTATTTAGCTCTCATCAGCTAGCCATATCCTTACTGGGATTCGAACCTGGGCTGTATTACATATTAGGCAAATGTGTTAACCACTAAGCCACAAGGTTCTTCTCCTTTATCAGCTGAGCCAGGGACACTAAATACAATATAGTAATTTCTATATACAGCACTTCATCTGCTGATTTCCATGTATAGAGGTATCATTTTAGTTGCTTGAAGATCTTGTTAACTATGAAGACCTTATAGAAGGAGCAGAAATGTTCTCCTGCTTCATTTCGGTTTCCTATGATCCAGCTACATTTCCTCCTTTCATGTTTCCAACTTTAACACTCCAGCCTCTAATCGCAAGCATGATATTGTGCTTGCATGTTCTGTCAATTCCAATTGGGGTTCATCATTCATGATCTCCTCTTCTTTGGTGGTTGGAGAATAATGTGGATCATCATCAAAGCAAAGAGTTGCCCATTAAGTGTAATCAATATTATTTGGTCACTGATCGCATTATAGCCAAGTATTGTTCTTGCTCTAAACTTCCTAATTATAAAAGCAACACCATTCTTTTCCTGTCTCTAAGTAATAAGCAGTATGACGTTTTGATTGGAAGTGTCCAATCCCTGTCCATCTCAATTTGATGCCTAAGAAGTTAATTTGGGGTTCTTTTATTTCACCTATCACTATATTGAACTTTCTTTTGTTCATGATTTTTAACCTTCCACGTTCCCAGTATAATTTTGTCATTGCAGCTGTAGATTTTGCTTTCCTGTATGACAGCATCAGCAGGTAAATGCCTTGAGGGCTTTAATTTAGCCATGTAATCAAAAATTGAGTAGTATGAAAGAGCCATCCTTGGTAGCACGTTGAGTGCCCCCCTACCTTAAGGGCCTGTCATCCAGCAGTATATACCGGTATATACTCGAGTATAGGCCGACCCGAATATAAGCCGAGGCACCTAATTTTACCACAAAAAACTGGAAAAGTTATTGACTCGAGTATAAGCCTAGGGTGGGAAATGCAGCAGCTACCGGTAATGATGTCCCGTGCAGCCGCGGGAGCGATGTCCCGCCTCCTATGACACACGGCACAGTGATTCCTATCATTGGATCACTGTACCAGAGGAGGTGGGACATCACTATGTGGCTGCTTGCCATAACAAGGAGGAGGTGGGACATCGTTGCAGAGCGGCAGGAGGGGGAGGAAGGGGAATCGTAAGACAGCCCTGCATTACATTAGAACGTGAGGAGGGGGGATGGTGCAGTGCGCGCTGCGCGGCAAACTGACACAGAGGGAGGGGAAACTCACAGGGGCGCCGGGCCATTCACGAGCGTCACCCAGCGGCATGGCCCCGCCCCTTTTTCTCCTCCATTTCGGGCAAATTTTTCACTGACTCGAGTATAAGCCGAGGCGGCTTTTTTCAGCCCAAAAAGTGGGCTGAAAAACTTGGCTTATACTTGAGTATATACGGTAATCAAAAATTGAATAGTATGAAAGAGCCATCCTTGGTAGCACGTTGAGTGCCCCCCTACCTTAAGGGCCTGTCATCCAGCAGTATATATTCAATCATTTTATATTTTCTATCCATGTCATTGTCTTGGTAAAAATACAGCAGTAGTTTACAATTGCCTTCTCTCCCACACGGGATGAATTGGTCCCTTTGCCATTGTCACGGAAATGATCATCTGCTTCCAGCCTCTTCCTGTTTCACAAACCAAGATGCCTGCTTGGTTTGGCGGGCCAACTGGGGTAACCTCAGAGGTGGGTTCCTACCAGTTCGCACCTATTCGGTAGAACTGGTTCGTCAAATCTACTGAACCGGTTAGAAGAGGTTCCACCAGTGGACCCGGAAAGCAGGCCACACCTACAGAAGAGGTCCCAAAAAATTTTCAAACCCACCACTGGGTAACCTTCATGCCTTGGATGATCTGTTGAGGATATATACTCTTGGGATAATCTCCTGGTGTTTTCAACTGTTCACCGTTTCCAGGAACATACACCCACATGCAACACACACAATTATGAAGAACACAGTAGAAAGGGTGGTGGGAGGGAGAGAGAATTTAGATTCTGAAGAATGAAACTTTTAATTTGGTAGATATTGCTCAGTTCTATATAGCATTGAGAAATGCCAGTGATGCTGTTAAACTTAGTTTCCCCTTGTTAGGAGCACCAGTAACCTATTCTAGATTTCTAAAATCTCTTTTATTCAATAGCAATAGCAATAGCAGTTAGACTTATATACCGCTTCATAGGGCTTTCAGCCCTCTCTAAGCGGTTTACGGAGTCAGCATATTGCCCCCAACAACAATCCGGGTCCTCATTTTACCCACCTCGGAAGGATGGAAGGCTGAGTCAACCCTGAGCCGGTGAGATTTGAACAGCCGAACTGCAGAACTGCAGTCAGCTGAAGTAGCCTGCAGTGCTGCATTTAACCACTGCGCCACCTCGGCTCTATTCATAATATGCATTGCAGCAGTGAACCAATATTTCTGCAATATCTACTGCATCATAATTCCAGATGCATCTTTCTGCTCCTTAAAGAGCTTAATTTCAGTCAGATCATACCTCTATATTGGTCCCTCTGAATCTACCCTCAAAAGAACCCTCACAATCACAGACATTATGGAGTACTTTAAAATAACTTTTCTATGATATTAACCCTGCGCCAACCCAGACACACTAACAGATTCACCATCTTTAAGAAACAATACATGCATAATAGTAATTGAACGATCAATATAGTAGGAAAACCACCAGGGAACTCAGCTGAGTTTCTCTTTCTTACAATTATCAGGCTTGAGCGGATTCCCATGTGCATAGTACTGATATTCAGCATCCTGTGGGATATTGGCATCTCATACCATCACTAAAATTACCGTCACAGGTAAACTACGTTATGCTCTGCTTTAATGAGCCTTAAAAGTGGCTTCGGCTCCAATAAATTCTTGGATGCTATCAATTGGAGAGAGGGAGAGAAAGGGAGGGAGGGAGAGAAAGAAAGAGGTAAGCTCTTCTCATGCATTGGCATTCTGTATTTGGATGTACTATAGAACACTTCTTAAAGATTCCAAAGATTGGAGATGATGCAGGAGGGGGTGCACAGGTAAACCCACCAGTGGCTGGCCAGGTTAGGTGGTCTTAGCAGTTAGACTTATATACCACTTCATAGGGCTTTCAGCCCTCTCTAAGCGGTTTACAGAGTCAGCATATTGCCCCCACAGTCTGGGTCCTCATTTTACCCACCTCGGAAGGATGGAAGGCTGAGTCAACCTTTGAGCCAGTGAGATTTGAACCGCCGAACTGCAGCTAACAGTCAGCTGAAGTGGCTGCAGTACTGCACTCTAACCACTGTGCCACCTCGGCTCTTAATAGAATGGACCTTATAAATTCATATTAGCTTGGCTTTTCATTCTAGTGCCCTGGAGTTCCAAAGTTGACTTTTAGCTGGAGTGAACTTTCTCTCCAACTTCCTCATAAGTATTAAAAATAGGGCTGAACAGTGTGGCAAGACCCTGTAAAGGGGGGGCACAGGAAGCCAGGCATGGGTGAGAGATAGAACAGAGGTAAAAAATGCTGACAGCTTAAGACATTATAGGAACTTCTCTTTTTTGTATTTCTCCTATGTACTTTGCTGTAACATTCCAAATGAACTTCTGCTTTTCGAAATGTCATGCTTGTCGCGTGTATGGAAACGCCTTGAGAATGCACAGTGTGGAACACGGCATAAAAGTAGGATCCTGGGCAGAGCCCAGGCAGTTCAGACTTTGGTGTGTGAACACGCTGAACTCGATGCATCCAATAAACCTGTTTCTCTCACCTTCGTGGTCTCAACTCCTGGTCTTTCGTAAGTAGATTACAAACCTCAATCGGCTGCAACAGAGACATTCTTAAAAGTCTGGGGTGTGTGACTATGTGCATCTATGAGTATTATCCTCCTAGTTTACCAAGCCTATAAACAAACGCATCTCCACCGCTGACGTGCGATTAGAGCTTCAGAGAGAATTCAGAATTAACTGCCTACTGGTTCCCACCCTTTGCAGGAAATACCATGTTTTCACTGACTGAAGACATAGCTATTTCTAGTCATGCATTCACATAAGGAAATCATTAATTGCTCTCCCTAGCGCAGCATCGTGGCCCCAAGTTCATGACAGAGTCTAATCAAGGGAAGGATTATTTCACAGTTTTGTCTCACAGCTACTGTATTGTTTTCACTTGAGCCATCTATATGAATTTCATAAATGCCTGACCTAAAAACACTGTTGAACAGAATTAACAGCTAACAGCAGACACATTTTCTTCAAAAAAATAATAATAATAACCAGGAAGGGCTAGTCATGACCATCGTGCTGTTGGGGAAGCAGTTCTTCTTTAGCTTAATTTGGAACAGTTCATAATCTGTTCCCCAGTCTGGCCATATTTTTGAGTCACTCCACCTCTTTATAGCAACAATATAGTAATTTGTGTTGTATTTGTGCTGATAAATAAATAAAGGGAGACTAGTATAGATCTATTTCAAGCTATTCAGCTCTCATCAGCTAGCCATACCCTTACTGGGATTCGAACCTGGGCTGTATTACGGTACATATTAGGCAGATGTGTTAACCACTAAGCCACAAGGTTCTCCTCCTTTATCAGCTGAGCCAGGGACACTAAATACAATATAGTAATTTCTATACACAGCGCTTCATCTGGTGGTTTCCATGTATAGAGGTATCGTTTTAGTTGCTTGAAGACCTTGTTAACTATGAAGACCTTATAGAAGGAGCTTTATTTTCTTCAATAATAATAATAATAATAATAACCAGGAAGGGCTAGTCATGACCATTGTGCTGTTGGGGAAGCAGTTCAGGAGTAAAAAAATAATAATTCATGTTTGCCCTGCATTGGGTATATCTTGATTGAATCGCTAAACTTTCCTCTGATTGCACCCGTGGATTAGCAAAATGTCTGTAGAGGAACACAAAGAGATGGTGGGTTTTTTTTTTTTGTTTTTAGCAACCTGGTCAAATTTTCTGAAGTGGCTGATCCAGAAAACAAATTGTCAGGATGTTTTTTTTTAATCTTTAAATTCACATTATATATTGACTTATATATCATATTTAGGAACCACTCATCTCCCTCGCAGAGCTAAAGTAAACTATAAAAACATAAAAACCATGTGCAAATATTGCATTAGGAGGCACACATAGTTAAAAGTCAAAGTTCAAGTGAAAAGTTAAAAGGGCAGCGGGAGAGCATTCAAAACACTAATCAGCCCCTCATCCTTGAGTCCCAAGGAAGACAGCAGAGTCAGGCTTCTGAAAGGCCAGTAGGGAGGGCTTTCTCCAGGGAGAGGAGGATCAGTGCTGGGATTCAATAAAATTTATTACCGGTCTGTGGGCATGGCTTGGTGCGTGTGGCTTGGTGGGCATGGTAAGGGAAAGATACTGCAAAATCCCCATTCCCTCCCAATCATCTGGGACTTGGTAGGCAGAGATGGGAGTGTGGCAGAGGTGGTATTTACTGGTTCTCCAAACTACTCAAAATTTGTGCTCCCGGTTCTCCAGAACTGGTCAGAACCTGCTGAATTCCACCTTATAATTCCACCTTCGAAGAGCCGAGGTGGCGCAGTGGTTAGGGTGCAGTACTGCAGGCCACTTCAGCTGACTGTTATCTGCAGTTCAGCGGTTCTAATCATACCGGCTCAAGGTTGATTCAGCCTTCCATCCTTCCGAGGTGGGTGAAATGAGGACCCAGACTGTGGGGGCAATATGCTGACTCTGTAAACCGCTTAGAGAGGGCTGAAAGCCCTATGAAGCGGTATATAAGTCTAACTGCTATTGCTATCGCTATTGTTTCTAGCCTAATCTTGATTGCCCTGCTTACAGAAACTGCCCGTCCGGTTAACCCTTATTACATTGTAACAGCTAAGGCAAAGCGCCCATCGATGTGAGTGATGTTGAGTTGGCCATGCCCACCCAGTCACATGATCACCAAGCCCCACCTACCCTGCTGGTCATTAGGGCAGAGAACCGGTTGTTAAATTATTTGAATCCCACCACTGGTCCTAAACATCATTCAGGACTGGAATGTGTAGAAATCGTGTTAGTGTCCAGTCTATTATTTCAGTCAGTGGTTTTTTTTAAATCAGAAGAAGATGGAAGAAGCACAAAGACTCAAACACAAAGGAAGGTGATATAAGGGGGATATCACTCAGATGGTGCTTTTGAGAAACATTTGGTTTCCTTAGCATGAGTGACCATGAAAGAGGCCTACAAACACAGAAAAAGAACTTTGCAATGGCATTACTAGAATTATTACAACTTTTAATAATATTACCACCAGTGGTGGGATTCAAATAATTTAACAACCAGTTCTCTGCCCTGATGACCAGCTGGGTAGGCGTGGCTTGGTGGTCTTGTGACTGGGTGGGTGTGGCCAACTCAATGTCACTCAGGTCAATGGGCGCTTCGCCTTAGCTGTTACAATGTAATAAGGGTTAACCGGAGAGGCAGTTTCTGTAAGCAGAGCAATAAAGTTTAGGCTAGAAACAACACCAGAATGTTTCCTTCCTGCCTTCCTTACAGGATTAGCTCTGTAAAATGGAAAAGATTTCTTCCAACAACCGGTTCTCCGAACTGCTTAGAAAGTTACCAACCGGTTCTCCCGAATAGGTGCGAACGGGCTGAACCCCACCAATGATTGCCACATATTCTATTCACCTATAACATTACAACATAACATGACATTATATTATTATAACATAGGGAAAAAGAAACCTGAAGAATTTGACATCTGAAATGTTATGCTCTTACACTAAGCTTATTTTTGCTGTTTTATTTCAGAGATTTGAAATACGCATGTGTACTCCAGAGGGCCGAGGAAATCAGGAAAAACTACACTTTACTATAAATTCCAAAGACTGCATTTGCCTGAAGTGGTTCCTTCCTACAACTAAAGTGCCATCTACTGTATCTTTTCTGTAACACCATTGAAGAGCAGGCTAGTCAATCTCCAAATTTCAGGTACTAAACTCCTTAATGCATGGATTTTCCTACTAGCCAGACTAAGCAGCAAAAAAAGTCAGAGAATCTGACTTTACAAACAAATGTTTGTGCACTTGTGCATGCATGCATGCATGTGTGTGTGAAGGGGAGTAAATTCTGCTGCTGATTTGTGAAACATTTTGCCCTCAGAGGTGAGGAAAAGCCCCCGTTCTCTTGTCCCTCTGCAAAGGACTCACAACCTGGCTGTGTAGTCTTGCGTGGGGGATACAGGGATCTGTTGTGGCCCAGCAGGAGCCGTTGGAGCTACCTCCAGACTCCGACAGTGAGGGGCCCTATGAGTCGGCTCTGGAGGATGTGGAGGACCCTGGACAGGGTTCTGACTCCAAGCAGGGCGCAGAGTGGCTGGTTGGCCACCAGGAGGCGCCTGAGTCTTGAACCAGTGGGGAGGGGACAAGGGAGAGTGATCTGGATGCCAGTAGTGAGTTGTTCCTGGATGCACGCCATCGAAGAGCTAATAGGTGTCAGGAATAGTTGCGCAGTTACAGGAGGTAATTGCACTCAACTGGTAGTCATTAGGCTTCTCTCCAGACTATAAAAGGACGGCTTGTGCACACGCCCTTTTTGCAGAAGTCAACGCATTAACTAATGTTTGATGAACAGTATAGTGAGCTTGGCAGGCTGGATTGCTGCCAGGGCTTATCTGTGCCGGTTTGCTGCCAAGGACCTGTCTGTCTGTTAATTAAATGCAGTAAAGTATCTTTGGCTTGGAGTGTGTTGGTGTGGGACGAGGGGGGTCAGAACAGGGATCCATGCAGTGGTTGGGCTGGTTGGCCTCCTGAGAACCCCCACCTGGATTAACAACTTCTACTCCCCATCTTGGTGCTCTCCATTTCTTGTAATTATATAACATTGTTTTGCATTTTTTATTTTAAAAAAGGATATAAATGTAGTTGAATATGTTCATTTGGGCAAAATGTCTCTGGAGATTCTGTCATCCGTGTCAAAGGTGCTTTTTCAAGAGGCAACTGGACTTTCTGGTTTTTATTTGAAGACTTTTCTCTTCTCATCCAAGACGCTTCTTCAGTTCTGACTGGATGGTGGGGCATGGAAGGATTTATACTCCTTGCAGACCAGTGCAAGGAGTATAAATCAAAAGCACCTTTAGGACAATTGGGCAAAACCTTGAAAACCACATTTGTTTATTTTCTAAAAATAACTCAAAATGGCAAACATACCTAATATTACTTCATATTCCACAATAACTCAGGGGTTGCCACAAAGAAGAGGGAGTCAAACTATTCTCCAAGGCACCTGAGGGTAGAACAAGAAGCAATGAGGGGAAACTAATCAAGGAGAGAAGCAACTTAGAACTGAGGAGAAATTTCCTGCCAGTCAGAACAATTAATCAGTGGAACAGAAGTTGCCTCCAGAAGTTGTGAATGCCTCAACACTGGAAGTCTTTATGAAGATGCTGGATAGCCATTTGTCTGAAACTGTATAGGATTTCCTGCCTAGGCAGGTGGTTGGACTAGAAGACCTCCAAGGTCCCTTCCAACTCTGCTATTGTATTGTTAATAACAAGCCTGTGAGATGGGTTGGATGAGAGAGAGTGATTGGTCCAACCAGCCAGCTTTCATGCCAGAGATGGGGCTAGAATTCTCATTCACTTGGGTTTCAAGGCTGGGCCTTAACCAGTAGACCAAGCTAATATGAGCATGATTCCTATTATGTATAATAGGAATTATAAGAGCCGAGGTGGCCCAGTGGTTAGAGTGCAGCACTGCAGGCTACTTCAGCTGACTGTTAGCTGCAGTTCGGCGGTTCAAATCTCACCGGCTAAGGGTTGACTCAGCCTTCCATCCTTCCGAGGTGGGTAAAATGAGGACCCGGATTGTTGTTGGGGGCAATATGCTGACTCTGTAAACCGCTTAGAGAGGGCTGAAAGCCCTATGAAGCGGTATATAAGTCTAACTGCTATTGCTATTGCTATGTATTATTTCGCAAGGATCATTGAAACCTTCTTTGTTTATATTTGACTTTAGCATGTTCTGACTTTCTGTCCTTGCAGGCACATGGCACGCTTTTCCTGTTTCGGTGAGGATTTGCAAAAACCGCAATGCATCAAAACATGGATCTCCTTCATGTCAAAGCTAAGAGTGATGATGGGGTAATTTTGCTTTGAAACAATGCATGGTAAATCAATTATCCAAGGAGTTCAAGGATTCCTGGAATGACATCATGGGGAGGAAGGGAGAGAAGCCATTTGAGGCCTTTAGAAAAACGATTAAGAATGTGTGTGGTGTGTACGTGTGTGGGTATGTGAATCTGTATGCGTTTGTTCCTTTAAGTCATTATTAATTTCTGGCAATTGCTTGGACTAGTCCTAGCAGTTTTCTTGGCTTTTTGCCTAAGGTGGGACTAGAATTCACGCTCTCCTGTTTCTAGCACAACACCCTAACAACTACAGCCAACATATAATTCGGAATATGTGGCTTTCTTTGTTTTAGTCTAATGCTAATAGTTTCACTATAAATTTGTGTCCTGGCTGCGTCTTCTAGAAAAGCAAAAACGAGGAAATGTCACAACTGCATGTTGTTCTTTTTGCAACAAAAAGCAAAAGCATTTGAAAGAAAAACAAAATAAAACATAATTATGCTTTTAATAAGCCATATTCAAATGTTTAGCACGGATCATGTTTCACCATTTACACAAGGCACTTTGGACTTTATATGTTTTTAGAATGTTAAGAAAACTCAATATTGCATGGATTTCCATCGGTATCCCAAGTTTCCATTTTTGCTGAAAGTAATTTTGTTATTTCAAAATGTCCAGGAACTTTACACATTTGATCGCAAATTGTAGAAGAAGGCCGGGCAGAAGTGGGGGTCAGAGTTAAATGTGTCATCAGCTTAGAATACTTACATTGCCACAAAAGTTCAAAGTCCATCTCACTCCCCCCCACTTTTGAATTCCTTTGAACTTTAGCGCCAATTTATTGTTGACTCTCAGTTGACTAGATTCTTGTGTATAGGTTTGAATAAATCTTCTGTGATACTAAGGTGGCAGGCTGAACCAAAGTAGGCCTCAAGCCTGAACCAAACTAGGGTTTCATGATATTAAGCTTTAACTGTTCATATAGAAATTGCAAGGTTTGCTTTTAGGACATGGTGCGGTTAGACACGGGTTAGAAGGAAGTCTGCACATTTAGCCTATTTGCTGGCTTGGCTATTAATCTGTCTGGTAGACACATATTGTTAGTTCCTCAAAATACATGCTATGTCTGTCCGTTGGCTGACCTATGTATTATGACATCCTGTAGACATAATATTGCTGTAACTCAAGGGCAAATCTTGAGGGGTGTTTCCAAAACTAACAGATGGCTTTAGCTGAAAGTGATAAACTATATAAGGTATTTCCTGACTTTCACTCAGGGTTCAGGCCATTCTTTCTGAACCTGCGCAATAAACATTTCCTTCTCTGAAGAGCTGGCTTGTGTGTCCCGTCTTTTCTACAACACTACAACTTAACATTTGCCCATGATCCTTTGCTCCTGACACAGTAATGCTAAGCCCCAAACCAAACCAACTATAATATGGTTTAGGGTGCTGTGGCAACTCGGACAACATTTTATTTCTTCTCATTCCTGCTATGGAAATGAAATGATTTCGAACATAAACCTCCATTAGAAGTTACCAGAACACCATAGAACTGCATAATGGAGATATATTTCCCACTACAATGTTCTTTCCATGTTTCCACTATAATCAGTTATCTGGAAAAGAACAATAGCTCATTGGTATTAAGTGCAGGTTTAAGATTCATACAACACAAATCCTGGTCCTTCTTAAATGAGACCTTAAGCCTGACTCTACCCTAGGAACTGGGTTAGAGTGGGTGACAGACGCCTTATAGAGTAATTTTGGCCCTTAGTATTATGATTGGCTTCTCCTCCAGTTCTTTTCAGGGATATATTTTCTTCGTTTGTAAACTTCTTTATTTATTGTTGTATTTTGTAAATTGTGGGGCGGGAGCAGGGGTGAAGTCTCCTTACCTTCACTACCAGTTCTCAAATGTGAGCGTGTGCCACCTCCGCACATACACTGGACCTTCTGCGCATGCTCAGAGCATCAAAAACTGATGTGATGATGTCTGGGCAGAGCCTGCTACCAAGTACATCTGCAAAGGTAAGTAGAACCGCAAGGGGCAGAAATCCGCTGTGCCACGCGATTTAGATTAGGCTGCTTTCTAGGTAATATAAATCACACATCACAGGTGATCTTCAGAAATACCAGTTCGCCCGAACTGGTAACATTATGAGCCGAGGTGGCGCAGTGGTTAAATGCAGCACTGCAGGCTACTTCAGCTGACTGCAGTTCTGCAGTTCATCTGTTCAAATCTCACCGGCTCAGGGTTGACTCAGCCTTCCATCCTTCCGAGGTGGGTAAAATGAGGACCCGGATTGTTGTTGGGGGTGATATGCGGACTCTGTAAACCGCTTAGAGAGGGCTGAAAGCCCTATGAAGCGGTATATAAGTCTAACTGCTATTGCTATTGCTATTGCTATTTCACACCTGGGAAGGAGGGAGGGAGGAAGATAGGAAGGAAGGAAGGAAGGAAGGAAGGAAGGAAGGAAGATAGGAAGGAAGGAAGGAAGGAAGGAAGGAAGGAAGGAAGGAAGGAAGGAAGGAAGGAAATCTAAATATAAGTCTAACTGCTATTGCAGTTAAGTCTAACTGCTATTGCTATTGCTATTGCTATTGCTATTGCTATTGCTATTTCACACCTGGGAAGAAGGGAGGGAGGAAGATAGGAAGGAAGGAAGGAAGGAAGGAAGGAAGGAAGGAAGGAAGGAAGGAAGGAAGAAAGATAGGAAGGAAGGAAGGAAGGAAGGAAGGAAGGAAGGAAGGAAGGAAGGAAAGATGGATGGAAGGAAGGAAGGAAGGAAGGAAGGAAGGAAGGAAGGAAGGAAGGAAGGAAGGAAGGAAATCTAAATAAAATGTGTTCCATTGCTGCAAACACTGTAGCTGCTCATGTTTTGTATCAATCTGATTAGCAAAGCAGGGGAAGGGGAAGGATGGGTTACTTTGCTGCTGATCAAACGTGTGTTTTCTGCAAGCTTCTTCCATCCCCTTTCCCCGGTAGCAAGTTCACTATTCTCTGGCCAGGTTATTTTGCACAACCCTGCTACAGGTGTATACCAGGATTAACAACGAACAATTGTATCTATCACTCATATATCAGACTAACGCAAATGGGGGTGAAGCCAGTTGTCGTTGGAGAGTATAATAGGATGAGGAAAGAAAAAATAATATATATTTTTTCTGGATTATTTCTGCTGGTGAAACAGCATATCAGAGCATGAGGCAAAACTCTCCAGATCTAACTCCGAAGGGCCTTCCATGTGCCAGCCTCAGCAGGTGGCACACCTAATGCAACAGAGCAGATGTTCCAATGAGTGCTACGTGGGTGAAATGAATAGTCCTGAAGTTATTTAGCAAATTCAAAAAGGGGTTTTGTTTTTTTTTAAAAAGGAAAAAGAAAAGAAATATACACGTTATACATATGAACTGCTTGTTGCCTGGATATAATCTTTTTTCTTCCTCCCAGGTACTACATTTAACTCTTAAGAAAAAAAAAGGCATATTTAATCTTCATCACCATTACATCTTATAGATGCAGATTCCAGACAACCGTACATATATATATATATATATATATATATATATATATATATATATATATATATATATATATATATATATATATATATATATATATATATATATATATATATATATATATATTATGATTTTATTTATATGCCACCCTTTTCCCCCGAAGTGGACTCAGGGCGGCTCACAACTCAAAACCAGGGAAGACAAAATTAAAAACGACACAAAACAATACATGGTTTAAAACACACGACAGTCATACCATTCGAGAAGGGGGGCAAAAGCTCTTTAGCCCCAGGCCTGTCGGAACAGCCAGGTTTTAAGAGCTTTGCGGAAGGCCTGGAGGGTGGTGAGGGTTCGAATCTCCACGGGGAGTTCGTTCCAGAGGGTCGGAGCAGCCACAGAGAAGGCTCTCCTCCGGGTAGTCGCCAGTCGACACTGGCCAGCGGATGGAATTCGGAGGAGGCCTACTCTGTGGGATCTAATCGGTCTATTAGAGGTAATTGGCAGCAGGCAGTCTCTCAAGTACCCAGGTCCAATATATCCCACCTTATTAGATAAATTCCTGCCATGTTAACTCATCAAAGACTACCTTGACCTCCCTAAAAGAAACAGGCTTATGAGTCCAAAGTAATACTTGGTAATTGTACAGAACTTCCTAAAAATTAATATTACTTTGTATAGATTGTTTTAGATCTTGCAACAGTCCAATAGGATAGACTGACCTCATCTAAATATTACTAATGGTGCCTGCGATTTGCTAGCAAATGGACAAAGGGAACGTTGAATCAGAGATACTCATTTGTTAGCTGGTCCAATTCTTCCTGTAATTAGTGTACTGGTTTTTTTTTTTTAATAATAGCAAATTCTATGCAAATCTTCCTACAGAATGCTAAAACAGTTGAGGTGTATGAAAATAGTCATCACTTTCTTGGTCACTTATTCTAAAAGAATTAGAATTAGAATTAGAATACTTTATTTGTATGCCGCCCTTTTCCCTGAGGGGACTCAGGGCGGCTCACAATTCAGAGGGAGGGAAGGACAAAACAAGTTACATACATGAAGACAATACATCGTTAAAAAGCGCAACAGACATACTATTCGGGTGGGGTTGAAGTCTTTAGCCCCAGGCCTGTCGGAACAGCCAGATTTTAAGGGCTACGCGGAAGGTCTGGAGGGTGGTGAGGGTACGAATCTCCACAGGGAGTTCGTTCCAGAGGGTCGGAGCAGCCACCGAGAAGGCTCTCCTCCGGGTAGTTGCCAGTCGACATTGACCGGCTGATGGAATTCGGAGGAGGCCTAATCTATGGGATCTTAGATTAGAGATAAAAGAAGGGTTAAGTATCTATTGAGATATTGAAATACTTCTGCTAACATTAATCTTCATCTGGAAGATTGCTTTTTCTGGGCCATTATTATGATAGTTGATTAGGCTGATTGGTACTGGACATCTCCAGTTTTAATTTAGCAACCTAGCATATTTGTTTTAGTAATTCACTGACTGAAAATTATCTCTTTGTCTGTTAAAAAAAACACTTGCATGCATTTTGAGAAGGAAGAAAGAAGCTAAAGGCAAAGAGAATGTGGCAAGTTGAAAAATTTCTGGATATTCTAACTTTTTGAAAGTATATCAAGAGTAAAGAAAGATAGATAGATGTAAAACAGCTGGAGGCTTCTCTGAAGGCTCTGGAGGACGAAAAATGACACAACGGACAAACCGGAAATCACTAGAACTGTGCTGGCTTTTTTGGAAACTGCAACACACTACTGGCTCATATTTAAGTGGTTGTCCAGTATGATTTTTAGATCCCTCTTGCAGTTATTAATATTGAGACAGGCATTAGCTATTCTATACCTGTGCATTTGGTTTTTCTTGACCAAGTGTAAAACCTTACTTTTTTCACCATTATTTTGTTAGATAGGGCCCTATTTATTTATTTCAGGAAAATTATACTGCTGCCTATTTAGAATATAGAATAACAGACTTGGAAGGGACTTTGGAGGTCTTCTAGTCCAACCCCCTGCTTAGGCAGGAAACCCTGCACTACTTCTTGCCGTGATCTTAGCTTTCTTAATGTTGAGTTTCAAGCCAACTTTTGCACTCTCCTTCCCGGAAGGGACCTTGGAGGTCTTCTAGTCCAACCCCCTGCTTAGGCAGGAAACCCTGCACTACTTCAGACAAATGGTTATCCAACAACTTCTTAAAAACTTCCATTGTTGGAGCATTTACAACTTCTGGAGGCAAGTTGTTCCACTGGTTAATCATTCTAATTGTCAAGAAAATTCTCCTTAGTTCTAAGTTGCTTCTGTCCTTGATAATTTCCTGTTGTGGCCTGGCAGGAACCGTTGGAGCTGCCGCCAGACTCCGACAGTGAGGGGTCTTATGAGTCAGCCCTGGAGGAGGTGGAGGACTCTGGACAGGGTGCCGACTCCGAGCAGGGCGAGGAGAGACTGGTTGGCCACCAGGTGGCGCCGGAGCCTTGGATCAGAGGGAGTGATCCAGAAAACACTTGTGAGTTGTTTCGGGATGCACGCCATCGAAGGGCTACTCGGCGGCAAGAACAACTGCGTAATTATACAAGATGATTACACTCAGCTGATGCTTATTAAGATCCTCTCCTGATTATAAAAGAGACTGCTTGTGCCACGCCTTTCTGCAGAAGTCAACGTTAAGGACTAACAAGAAACAAACTTGGCAGGCTGGATTGGTGCCAGAGTTTGTTTGCATTGCTGCCAAGTATTTGTAGGACTTGCTGCCAGAGTGCTTATCTCTTTGTTTATGTGGCTTGCAGCCAACGAGAGCCTGGACTGATTAAAAGAAACCTTCTCATTTACGTTGGTTTCGGCTTTCGTTCCTGGACGGAGAAGGGGGGTCAGAACACTTTCCATTATTTGCACATGGCGGTTCAAGGCAGCTTACAGGGATATAAAAACCTCGTATATAAAACAATACAATGAATAAGAGAATAATTTCATAAGAAATTAATATAATAATCTCCCACCCACCCCCGCCCCAGCGACAACACATCACATGAGCCATTCAATCATGTCATCTGCAAATTTAACGAGTTCTCTTTCTTATCCCCTCATCTAAATCATTTATGAAGATATTGAAGAGTATTGGGCTAAGACCAGTGGTGAAATTCATTTGTTTTTACTACGGAGGCACAAGTGACCAGTTTAAATTATTATGCTTTCATAGCCCAAGAGCAGACACAATCTTCTCTTTGAATAACAGAGTACTGCCGTTTGGTCGGCCCAAAGGGGGCCCTTATAGCAGACCTTTTTATAAAATGAAGCCAAAGGCATTTTATGGCCCATTAATATTTTCTCAGTAATTGTTAAAAAAAAGTTCAGTCAGTGGCACAAAACTGATTGTGTTCAATGGACTTTTTACCCCAAAGGCCACATTCATATTGTAGAACGGGCTGCGAATGAGAACTTTAAATCACCACCTAGTTTTACAGCCCATTTCCACCCATTAATGTCAACCAATTAACTTCTTAGCAATCACGATCCAGTCTTTTGTTGATTAATCTATGAACTGAATCATTCTGTTTGTTTCAATCTTTAAAAATGTGAAAATAATGGCTCAGTTAAGATAGGAAAGCACTACATATTTCTAACTAATTTATTATACAAACATGTGCTCCTAAAATATTCTTTCATACAAATAGGTGCTCCGGAAATTACTCTTTTATTAAATAGATTTCCATTTGTTTTCAGTTTTATGCGTCCCAACAACTAAAGCTTTTAAAATACATGCTATTGTAATTTGAACAAACTCTGCTTTGGGCTGTTTCGGGGAATTTTATTTATTTGATATCACATTTCCTAGTTTCTTAAATGTGTATTTATTTATTTATTTTATTTATTTATAAAATTTATATGCCGCCCAACCCTGAAGGACTCTTGGCGGCTTACAAAAAAGAGAAAAAAAGACACATCACGAACACATAACGAAAGAAAATGGTTTAAAATAGCAACACCTCATACATTCATTCTAATCGGGGCTGGACCTCAACAGTGAGGTCAACAGCCCCAGGCCTGCCGGAACAGCCAGGTTTTTACAGCTTTCCTGAAGGCCATCAGAGTGGGTAAGGTCCGGATCTCTGGGGGATAGTTGATTCCAAACAGTCGGAGCAGCCACAGAGAAGGCTCTCCTCCGGGGGCCCGCTAGCTGACACTGTTTGGCTGACGGCATCTGAAGGAGGTCCAATCTGTGGGATCATACTGGCCGCTGGGAGGTATGTGGCAGCCGGCGGTCTCGAAGGTACTCTGGCCCTAAGCCATGTAGGGCTTTAAAGGTGGTAACCAACACCTTGAATTGCGTCCGGAGACCAATTAGTAGCCAGTGCAGCTCGCAGAGGACAGGTGTAACATAGGTGTACCTCGGTGCACCCAATATCGCTCGCGCGGCCGCATTCTGGACTAACTGCAGTCTCCAAACGCTTTTCAAGGGTAGCCCCATGTAGAGCACGTTGCAATAATCCAGCCTTGAGGTGACAAGGGCGTGAGTAACCGTTTGAAGTGCCTCCCGATCCAAATAGGGCCGCAATTGGTGCACCAGACAAACCTGCGCAAAGGCCCCCCTGGTCACAGCCGATAGATGATGTTCCAGTTTCAGCTTCGAATCCAGGAGGACCCCCAAATTGCGGACCCTCTCTGAGGGGCGTAAATTTTGTAGAGGTGAACGTGGTTCTTTACATAGGAAGAAAAACTTCCATAACACAGAATTTCTGTACACAGATTTTATTGGCATATCCTGAAGGTCAGAGAGACTGAGACCTATTGGTGGCCTGGATTAATGGTATTTTACTCTAAAATGTAATATAAATATAATAAATTGACACCACCTGTGGGAGATGGGCAGGATAAGCTGGAGGGTGTGATTAAACATACCATCAGTTTGGAATGAACTCCTATTTCTGGTTATTTCCAGCTGACACCATCCTAACAAACCCCATCCTATCCTTCAGGCAGATTTATATCATGCTCATACAGTAGGCACAAAACCTTTGAACAGAGCATTCATTTTCAAAGCAAACATGCATATATTGACTGTTGTGGCCCAGCAGGAGCCGTTGGAGCTGCCACCAGACTCCGACAGCGAGGGGCCCTATGAGTTGGCTCTGGAGGATATGGAGGACCCTGGACAGGGTTCCGACTCCGGGCAGGGCGCAGAGAGGCTGGTTGGCCACCAGGAGGCACCTGAGCCTTGGACCAGTGGGGAGGAGACAAGGGAGAGTGAGCCGGACGCCAGCAGTGAGTTGTTTCTGGATGAACGCCATCGAAGAGCTAATAGGCGTCAGGAACAGTTGCGCAAGTACAGGAGGTAATTGCACTCAGCTGGTGGTCATTAGGCTCCTGGGGCTGTTGAGTGATATCCAGCCCCGCTTAGATGGAATGGGTGATGTGAATTTTAATACTGTATTTTTATTTTTTATTCCTATTTTTTAAATTTTAAATGTTTCTTGTCTGTTGTGAGCCACCCAGAGTCCCTATGGGAGTGGGCGGCATACAAATCCTAATAAACCTGAAACTTGAAACTTTTTAATGGAACTTCAACTTTGTCCTTTCCCCCTATCTTAATAATTGTACTACACCTCCCCCTCCCTTTGTTCATTGCCAAGAGTTCATTAGTAGTTGGGTAGCCATATAAATGTGTTAAATAGACAACCAAAAAAGTAAGACCTTGATCCGTGCAAGTGAATTTCCTCTGCATTCTGAAAATGACCAATAATATCACAATAAATCTAAACATGAATAATTTGTGATAGTGAATAAGGCCTATAAACAATGCCCGGTTTACACAATTATTAAAATATTCAGGCAAAGTCTATCTCATTCATGGCAAGCCAGCTAGATATGTGTGTTCCTTTAGACATCTATTAAATATTAAAATGGAGAAGACGAGTTGCTGTTTTCTTTTTTCCTTTGCTTGATAAAATGCAAATGAACCATACACGGAATAATTTAATCCCAGGTGCAGCTTCTCAAGTGTGGAATGGATGGACCAGTTATATAAAACTTAGAAAGGTACTTTCTCACATGCAAATCAATCTCTAGTTACCTGTATTTTTTTTATAAAATTCATGGAAAGGATTGCTAGGAAGCTGAGAAACGTTCATTAATATGTTTTCAATATTATGCATTCATTCATTCAACTCCGCAGCAACTCTCGGAACTTATAATTACTTTTTTTTTAATGTAAGAAAAACCACACGTATCAGGAGAAAATACAGTTGAACAGGAAGAGAAAATAAATTAAAGCAGAACAAAAACAAAAGGACCATCCTAGCCCAGGGTTAGCTAGGAAAATCACCAAAATATTTTACAGTTTGCCAAATTTGAAAAGTGGAAGCAATATGGATCTCCAAGGAAATACTACTATAATATGCCCAGCTGAACTCACAATATTTGTATTTGTATTTGCATTTTATTATTTGTATGCCGCCCTTCTCCAGGAGGACTCAGGGCGGCGAACAATTCAAGGGGGAAAAAGGGGAACATAAAAAGACAAAATACAAATAATAAAAGTAGACAACAGTCGCACAACCATACATGTCGAGAGGGGAGGGATCTCATCACCCCCAGGCCTGCCGGCAAAGCCAGGTTTTGACGGCTTTTCAGAAGGCCTGGAGAGAGGTGAGGGTCCTAATCCCTGCGGGGAGTTCGTTCCAGAGGGCCGGAGCTGCCACAGAGAAGGCCCTCCCCCGGGTAGTAGCCAGGTGGCATTGGCTAGTAGACGGAACCCGGAGGAGGCCGACCCTGTGTGATCTAATGGGTCTGTGGGAGGTAATTGGCAGCAGACGGACTCTCAAGTACCCAGATCCAATACCATGAAGGGCTTTATAAGTTACGACTAGCACCTTGAAGCGTATCCGGAGACTGATCGGTAACCAGTGCAGCTCATGGAGGATAGGTGTAACATGGGTGTACCGAGGTGCACCCACAATCGCTCGCGCGGCTGCGTTCTATGGGTGGAAACATATGGAGACAGGCATTTCCTCAAGCAGCCAGGCCCAAGTAATAATTTGAACATGCAAGGATGAATAGTACCACTAATCCAGTGGTGGGTTCTGGATGAATGGGCCCGGCGTCATCCACATGGACAGCACAGTGCGCGCATACGTCTTACCATCCAACGACACCTCCACTGGCCTCTGTAATGCTCCAGCTGCTCAGTGGAGCGTTGCACAGGCGCTGTATGCGCCATGCACAGAACCGCCAAAGACTTTAAAGACAGGTAAGGAGTGTAGGCGGGCCGGTGGGCCCTCCGTAGTACCGTACCGGAGTGGTACCTGGTGTTCCAGGCAGGCTCTGGTATGCCCGTACCGGGGCGTACCGCCTGCAACCCACCACTGCACTAATCCATAATCATTGTTAACATTCCTAAGATAGCTGGATCTGATCTCTGCCAGTGAATCTGTCTCTCAAATGGGCAGATTCAGATTCAGATTCAGATTTAGTTTATTTGTATGCCGCCCTTCTCCGGGAGGGACTCAGGGCGGCGAACAACTCAGAAGGGGAAAAGGGGACACAAACACAATACACGTAATTAAAATACACAAGTGTCATACAGCCATACCAGTCGAGAGGGGAGGGGAACTCATCAACCCCAGGCCTGCCGGCACAGCCAGGTTTTGATGGCTTTCCGGAAGGCCTGGAGAGAGGTGAGGGTCCGAATCTCCGCGGGGAGTTCATTCCAAAGGGCCGGAGCTGCTACAGAGAAGGCCCTCCCCCGGGTGGTAGCCAGATGGCATTGGCTGGTAGACGGAACCCGGAGGAGGCCAACCCTGTGTGATCTAATGGGTCTATGGGAGGTAATTGGCAGCAGGCGGTCTCTCAAGTACCCAGGTCCAATACCATGAAGGGCTTTATAAGTGACGACTAGCACTTTGAAGCGTATCCGGAGACCGATCGGTAGCCAGTGCAGCTCGCGGAGGATAGGTGTAACGTGGGTGTACCGAGGTGCACCCACAATCGCTCGCGCGGCTGCATTCTGGATGAGTTGTAGTCTCCGAATACTCTTTAAAGGCTGCCCCACCATTAATGGTCACCTTATAGAAGTAACATGGCATTGTGCTTGTAACATTGTACTAAACATGGCATATATCTCCTGCTATTTCCCCGAAAAGGATTTGTCCTTTCATTTGATTGACACAATATTCTCAGCTCTATATTTCTGGGGAAATGTTGCAATTTTCTAGGCTGAGCCTTAGGCAAGTACGTTTCGGTATCATCTCCAAAGAGGCATCAAATAAACAAGTATTAAATGTCTGTGTGACATGCTCTTTATTTCACTTAGGAAACAAAAACTTTTGTTTTTCTGTAAAGTTTGCAGTGAAGTATCTAGTGTTGAGAGACGCAAATGCCATAACTCAGGAGCACCCAGGAATGCAGACTGCACAAATAAAAGACAGGTATTGTTATTTCAGCTTAGTCAACCCACGTTCCTACAAACGGAATGAGAAAGTAGGAAGAGGACTCTTCCTTTTCCTTGACATTGTCTGCCTCAAAATCAATATTTTCTTACATGATTTATTGTGTACACTTGCCTGAATAGAGGTGAAATGTGAAAAGAGAATATCTATTTTTCTATCCCTCTATATTGGGGGCTGATAAACCTAGAAACTACTGGCTGGAAATTAATGTTCCTGCCTGATCAAATCCATGTATAGTTCTCTTTTGTATCTGCATCACATTAGATCCCACAGTCTAGGCCTCCTCCGAATTCCATCTGCCGGCCAATGTCGGCTGGCGACCCCCGAGCGGAGGGCCTTCTCTGTGGCTGCTCCAGCCCTCTGGAACGATCTCCCCGTTGAGATCCGGACCCTTACCACCCTTCTGGCCTTCCACAAAGCAATAAGACCTGGCTGTTCCGGCAGGCCTGGGGCTGTTGAATTTTCCAGCCCCATCCGAGGTTACGACTGTTGTTGTATTTTAAATTGTTGTCTTTTATTTTTTATTTTTGTACTCCCTCCCCTTCTGATTGTTATCTGCCCTGAGTCTTCCGGGAATAGGGCGGCATACAAACCAAATAAACTTAAACTTAAACTTGAATCTCACCACTGGGATGGAGGGAATATAAACCTACATATCAATCAAATAAAATATATTGTGAGTCAGTTTGAATGGCTAAATAGGAAGAAATGCTTTCATTTTAAATTTGCTCCCTAGAAGTTAATAAGTTATGGTGTAGAATTGAAAGAGCAGATATTAATTTTGTGATAAATTGCTTTCCAGACTTAACTTTTGGTGATTTTGAGAGAGAAAATGTAACTGTTAGTCAAGAATATGATTTTAAGGCAAGGAAAAAAATGGAAATGTTTCTCATGCTCAATTTTTCTAGAAAAAGTAACAAGGTAAACCTGTTAGATTGTATTCTAGTACTAATGACTTATCTCATCCATCTCAGCCTGTTCTGACCCCCCTCGTCCCACACCAATACACTCCGAGCCAAAGATAAGTTACGGCATTTAATTAACAGACAGACAGTTCCTTGGCAGCAAACCAGCACAGACAAGATTGGCAGCAATCCAGCATAGATAAGCCGTGGCATCAATCCAGCCTGCCAACCTCATCATAATGTTCTCCAACATTAGTTCCTGCGTTGACTTCTGCAAAAGGGGTGTGTGCACAAGCAGTCCTTTTATAGTCTGGAGAGGAGCCTAATGACCACCAGCTGAGTGCAATTACCTCCTGTACTTGCACAACTGTTCCTGACGCCTATTAGCTCTTCGGTGCCGGGCATCCAGGAACAACTCACTGCTGGCATCCAGCTCACTCTCCCTTGTCTCCTCCCCACTGATCCAAGGCTCAGGCGCCTCCTGGTGGCCAACCAGCCTCTCTGCACCCTGCTCGGAGTCGGAACCCTGTCCAGGGTCCTCCACATCCTCCAGAGCCGACACATACGGCCCCTCGCTGTCAGAGTCTGGTGGCAGCTCCAACGGCTCCTGCTGGGTCACAACATCAGCCCAATATAAGAAAAGGCCAGAAAAGATGTGAGAAGAACTGGGTCATCTGATGGCATCTATTTTTATTCTAATTCCATAAAGGGAATAGATTTTTTTTTTGAACTGAATGAGTTCAAGATTGGCATTTTCTTGGCATATGAACAAAGGATCACTGGAGTCAGAAGAAGCTTTGTAAAAATTTTGTGTGCATTAGGCAAATGAGAGAGGTTCAGTTTAACAATTCAAGATGCTTTATATTTGCCAGATCTAGAGTTAAGTTTGCTCTCAGTAAATTAGCAATAGCAATAGCAGTTAGACTTTTATACCGCTTCATAGGGCTTTCAGCCCTCTCTAAGCGGTTTACAGAGTCAGCATATCACCCCCAACAACAATCTGGGTCGTCATTTTACCCACCTCGGAAGGATGGAAGGCTGAGTCAACCTTGAGCCGGTGAGATTAGAACCGCTGAACTGCAGATAACAGTCAGCTGAAGTGGCCTGCAGTACTGCACCCTAACCACTGCGCCACCTCGGCTCTACAACACAGATAAAAGAACGTGATATAAAATGTGAAGGCAATCGTTGTGATTTAACTGAGAATACTCATAAAAGGCATCTTCTGGAAGAAAGGACTATTTGAATTAGATTGCGTAGAAGATCAAGCAAGAGCAGCAAATCCTCCAAAATATGTAACCTAATCATGGTACCAGAGAATGGAGTATAGAGACTCAGATGTTGCTTGTAAACTGGAGGACTTAACCAAAAGACTACAGTTGCAACCATGTGTGAATTAGCCCAGATGTGTACCTTGTGTAGCAGTCAAAGGCACTAAGCAGGTACACATGAAAAGAAAGAGACACATGAGCCATTAGAACTAGTGCACCATGACACAGAGTGAGAGTGAATATATATCAGGCAAAGAAGAGCAAGGGTTTAGTCATAATCGTAATGAGCTGAACCCCAGAACAGAATTGGGTGGCAGAAAGGGGAAAAATATTCTTTTTTTAAAAACCATTTCATATTTTCCATTTTCATAACATACAATCACATGTATACTATTACATAGCCAATATCCTATTGTATTAAATAGTAATTACATCAGTTCCTCTTGTCATCAACGCCCAGAAAGATAAAAACCCATTATTGGCTCTTCTGCTCTCCATACACCTCTTTCTTCTACCTCTCTCCTACCTCCTTTCTTCCCTCCATCTCCTCTCTCTTCATTCCACTCCTCCTTATCCTCCTCATCTTCCCCCCTTGCCCCCTCTTCTATCCCTCTCTTCCCTTCTTCTCTCCTCTGTTTCTCACTCTTCCTCTCATTCACTTGGTGTATTTCAGCTTCTGAGCAAACTCCATTCTACGTTGATGGTATTTATGCTTCCATATCAATATACTTAACATATCTTAGTTTAAAGAAAAAATAAAAGAAGACAGTATACATGTGCAATCATATTACTTTAAAATTTAACATCCCTCATCAAGCCTAATATACATCCCTCCCTCCCAACCCCACCTCCCTTCTCCCCCCCGACACGGTATAGGTTTTTAACAAATACAGTCTAAAATATATTAAGACAAAGGAAATTAAAAAAAAGAAGTTAATAACATCTCTGCATTAAACTCAGCTTCTTCCTGTTGCACTAACTTTGAGCAGTTTAGATTACTCCTAATCTTATTTGATTCATAGAGAGAGCTATCTCATTCCGAACCTTGTGCTTTGATTACAACTCCCGCCATCTCCAGGCAACCTAATTTTTGAAACATATTAAATTAAGGTTTATTTTATATCTGTAACATTTTATGTATATCAGTAAAATTCAGCAGTGGAGGAATGATACATGTGAATGCATCAGAACTATTATGTGCCCTGTTTTATTCTAACAATGATAAATAGTACACAATTAAAATAATGTCCTATTTGATGTCATGTTTAGATTCTAAAGCAAAGAACTACAAAGCTTTTTTTCCTGCAGATTTTTTTTTCCAAACCTCCAGGGGATTCCAGCCAGGCTAATCATTACTTTAACATAGTATTTCGCTGATTTAATTAAATCTTTGGAAGCCATGGGAAGTACATTAGTGACAGGAATATCAAAACAGGAAGGATATGACTGCCATAACTTTTGGCTGCTGGAACCTAAAGGAACATTCTGTCTAAATAATGAAAGAGTGGTCTGTTCTATTAATGAGATAATTTATAATAGCTACAGCTATAAAGAACAGAACAGTAGAATGTGACTAGCATATGATATGAATCACTGACAAAAAATAATATTTAGCCTTTTTAGTATACCTATTATAAAGGCTGCTTCACATTTTTAGATATAGAACCAAGATGCTTTAAAAATCATAAATAGCCAAAGCATCAGGGGTGGGTTTCAACCAGTTCGCGGCAGTCATATATATATATTGTTATATTTGTGCTGATAAATAAATAAAGGGAGACTAGTATAGATCTATTTCAAGCTATTTAGCTCTCATCAGCTAGCCATACCCTTACTGGGATTCGAACCTGTGCTATATTACATCTTAGGCAAACGTCTTAGCCATTAAGCCACAAGTTCTCCTCCTTATCAGCTGAAGCCAGGGAAGAAGGTATATATTTAGTGTCACAACCCCTGGTAAGCCCCAATTATGGGAGGAAGCTAACAGCTTCCATTATCTGTCAATCGGCTCGTCACAAGAGTCCATCACGACAGAAACCCAATATTTTTACTTTTGCCTTTGTTACACATTTTTTGTGTTATATTTGTGCTGATAAATAAATAAAGGGAGACTATTATAGATCTATTTCAAGCTATTTAGCTCTCATCAGCTAGCCATACCCTTACTGGGATTCGAACCTGTGCTATATTACATCTTAGGCAAACGTCTTAGCCATTAAGCCACAAGTTCTCCTCCTTATCAGCTGAATATATATAAACTATAACTATGATACCTGGAGAAAGAAAAGAGTTGCAGGCATTTTGACCCTGGTTATTTCAACGCTGGAGACACAAGACATTATACAAGTTCATGCTAATGAAGACAGTGGGATGTATGAGTAAGCTGAATGTGTACACACATGTGAATATGTTTTAAAAACATTCTTTTAAGGCCAATCGCTTGCTTTTCTGAACAGATGGAGCTATTGAGGTTGGAAGTATCTAGGCCAGAATTTTAAATGCTTATGTACTCATGATTCACTTTACATTTCAATTTGTATACACGTGGGAAGCTTCTGTAGCTTAGAAGGCCACACAAATAAATATAACTCAATTTCAAGGTCATGGCTAATTTTTATATTGTGACTGCAGTTGACAAATTGACATATTATAATGAAAAGTGAACACACACACACACACACACACACACACACACACACACACACACACACTTTTATGGCACCAATCCTGAAAGTAACAAAATTCTAAACTCCAGGAGAGGAGAGGAGTGGATGCAGAAGAATCGCCATGAATTCAACAGTTTCTGATCATGTTGCAAGTCAGCAGATTGTGAAAGGTTGAAGGATCTGCTTTCATGGAAACCCATCTCACTAACTTGGGACCGGGGGTGGGTTCCTGCCAGTTCTAACCTCTTCTATAGAAGAGGTTCCACAAATCTACAGTGCCGTTTAGAACCGGTTCCAGCTCCCTCCCCCTGCCCGCACATCGTTAAGATGAAGAGGAGGGGAGGAATTCTGGGAGTTGAAGTCCACAAGTCTTAAAGCTGTCAAGTTTGAACACCCCTGGGTTTTTTTTCTAAAGGGTTAGGAGTGCGAGGGTCTTGTAACTTGACAGCTTTAAGACTTGCGTGCTTCAAATGCCAGAGTTTCTGAGCCAACATTTTGGTTGCTAAGCAAGAGCGTTGTTAAGTGAGTTTCACCACAATTTACAAGTTGGCCACACCCACCCAGTCACATGGCCGGCAAGCCACTCCCACCCAGTCACATGGCCGGCAAGCCACTCCCACAAAGCAGGCCACACCTACAGAAGAGTTTCTAAAAAAATTTGAAACCCACCACTGCTTGGGACACTTCCGTACCACCAACATTTTCATCCCTCGAGTCCTTTGAAGCAAATTAAAAGTGATCTGTGATTCTCCTCACATGTGTGGACTTGAAATAGTGAGTCAAGGAGGGAAAATTGCTGTCCCATCTCCTGGGCATTTTGTTATTCATCTTTCCCCTTTTCTTTACCACAGGAAAGTTTCCCCTTTAAATTGACAAAACACTTGTCAATTTCAATCCTGCTCAATTTCAGTAACATTGCTATTAAGCTTAGAAGATCTGGGAAGATGGATGAGAGTAGAATTCCTGCGTAGTTAATGAGATTCAGATGCTTATTTTCTTGCACATCAAATCAAATCCAAATAAATATCTTTTAATTAGAAACAAAAGACATCACTACCATCTTTTCAAACATCCGAAAATGAATGAGAATGGTAAAATCTTCCTTTCTACTTTGTCATCATGCCAAACGTCTGCCAGAAGTAACATCTTGAGCAAAGCCTTTGAGAACCAGAGGTGGGTTCCTACCAGTTCGCACCTATTCGGTAGAACCGGTTCGTCAAATCTACCGAACCGGTTAGAAGAGGTTCCACTAGTGGATCCGGAAAGCAGGCCACACCTACAGAAGAGGTTCCAAAAAAATTTTAAACCCACCACTGGTCCTTGGATATGATTATTCTACACTATCATGCTCCTATTTATAAAACTCAGTGCTTCTGTGAAAGCTACGGATGACTACTGCGTTTGTGGTGCAATCAGAACATTGCGTGTGTTGAAGTTGTTTTAACGCAAACCAAAGATGCCTTCTAAAAAACACGTTTGCATCATATTCTTATGTATGCCAGTGCTGTGTGTGAGGTAATTTAAGGTGGTTCTGACAAGTGTCGTCGGCATCTTCATATCCGGTCACATGGGCGGAAAGCCACTCCCATCCGGTCACATGGGCAGCAAGCCACTCCCACAAAGGAGGCCACACCCACAGAGTAGGTTCGAACAATTTTTGAAACCCACCACTGCCATATACAGTACAGGGCGGGGCATAACCTTTTCCTAGGGGGTCACAGCAACACTTGTAATAACAACACAAATAATTCATACACCATTCGAAAGCCCATCAAAAACTGAGTTTATTGACATGATTTAATAGTCAGTATGACCACCATTAGCCCTTCGAACAGCATTCAAACGAGGTGGATAAGAACACAACAAATCTTCAAACAGTTCCGTTCGATTTTCCAGATTTTTCAACACAGTTTCCAAATTCATTCTCAAAGTTTCAACCGAAACAAATTTAACATTTAATAGCTCATTCAATTCAGTTTTTTATGGGCTTTAAAATGAGGTGTCGCGGAAGTTGTAAACTGCTGTCGATCTTGCTGTGACCCCCTAGGAAAAGGTTATGCCCCGCCCTGTATTTTAATGTAAGAATTCCAGGTAAGGTCCCATAAGCATCTTTTAACCTATTGGAAGCAAAAACTTTCTGAAAGATTGCAATTTCATAACATACTCTCAATGGTTGGTTAATCATCTCTGGTACGCTGGCAAATTGGTTTGCATGTTAATCCTTTCCTTGTGCCCCAATTCAATAAGTTTCCTTAAGTTAACTGCAGTGCTTAAGGGCTGATTAAAGGTTTTTTTTAAAAAGTACAATGGTATATATAAGGCAGTAGGTGGCACTGAACAACTAGATACCAAACTTTGTCGTCAGCATCTTCATATCCGGTCACATGGGCGGCAAGCCACTCCCACAAAGGAGGCCACACCCACAGAGTAGGTTCGAACAATTTTTGAAACCCACCACTGTTGAGAACCTACATGAAGAAGATCCAGGATAAGAGATGCACTAATCCAGGTTTCTTGAACTGATGATCCATCAAACCAAGCACAGCCAACAGGGTGTACTGCAACTTGCTAGATGTATTACCTCCCTCCATCATCCTTCACTTTCCTTTTGAAATACCAAATAAGGGAACAATATTGATTTCTGGAATTCTTGAAGCTGGTGAGCTGTATTCATTCAAAGTAGATCACAAGTCCGGCAATTGTACACTAGAGTATAGAAGAGCTATGGACTTTTTAGGATGTTGCAGA
Source organism: Thamnophis sirtalis (assembly GCF_051295495.1). Taxonomy (NCBI): domain Eukaryota; kingdom Metazoa; phylum Chordata; class Lepidosauria; order Squamata; family Natricidae; genus Thamnophis; species Thamnophis sirtalis. Next base: position 61,468,927 of record NW_028261392.1, on the reverse strand, counting down.
AAATCACAAATCATATCTTACCAAAACAATTCACCTGAATAAAGGCAATTGATGAACCGCACCAGTCTTAAATGAGATGACAGGGTGTTAATTAGAGAAACAGCCGCTGTAGACTCAAAGCTGCCAGTCACGAAAGAACCTCTTTCCTTTTTCTTCTGCCTGCCTATCATTTATTAATTTGGCCTACGTGCACACACTGTGGGGGGTTTGCTACCGGTAATGAGGCACTGATCTGGCTTTTGAAGCAAACCCTTTCAAATCTCTCCTGTGCCATTGTCACAACATAAACATCACCAGCACAGGTGGTACAGTATGTAGTAGAAAGCCTTCAAGTACATATGATAAAGAAAAGAGGAGCTTGAAGGGTACAATATTTAGTCTGCTAGCATCAAAGGCTGCAGACAGAGCAGAGGTGGGTTCCCACCAGTTCGCACCTATTCGGTAGAACCGGTTCGTCAAATCTACCGAACCGGTTAGAAGAGGTTCCACCAGTGGACCCCGGAAAGCAGGCCACACCTACAGAAGAGGTTCCAAAAAATTTTGAAACCCACCACTGATACAGAGAGAAAAACCTAGCTTTACCACCAAGAGCCATGGTGGTGCAGTAGTTGGAGTGTAGTACTGCAGGCTACTTCAGCTGACTGCTAGCTGCAGTTCAGCAGTTCAAATCTTACCAGGCTCAAGGTTGATTCAGCCTTCCATCCTTCTGAGGTGGATAAAATGAGGACCCAGATTGTTGGGGAAAATATGATGACTCTGTAAACCACTTAGAGAGGGCTGTAAAAACACTATGAAGCAGTATATGTCTAAGTGCCAGTGATAGGACTCAAAATTGTTTAACTACCGGTTCTATGGGTGTGGCTTGTACGGTGGCAGGGGAAGGATACTGTAAAATCTCCATTCCCTTCCCACTCCAGGGGAATCAGCATATTACAGAGTCAGCATATTGCCCCCACAGTGTGGTCCTCATTTCACCCACCTCGGGAGGATGGAAGGCTGAGTCAACCTTGAGCTGGTGAGATTTGAACCGCTGAATTGCAGCTTAGCAGTCAGCTAAAGTGGCTGCAGTACTGCACTCTAACCACTCTATAAGATGCACTGTACTTTTTCTAACACTAACCCAACATAATGTAGCAGTAGGAATGTAAAGCTTGAAGCTGAGATTGCCTGGCAGTGCAGTGGTGAGTTTCAAAAATTGTTCGAACCTACTCTGTGGGTGTGGCCTCCTTTGTGGGAGTGGCTTGCTGCCCATGTGACCGGATGGGAGTGGCTTGCCGTCCATGTGACCGGATATGAAGATGCCAACGACACTTGTCAGAACTTAAATTACCCCACACACAGCACTGGCATGCATAAGAATATGATGCAAACTTGTTTTTTAAAAGGCATCTTTGGTTTGCGTTAAAACAACTTCAACACACACAATGTTCTGATTGCACCACAAACTCAGTAGTCATCCTCACCTTTCACAGAGGCACTGAGTTTTATAAATATGAGCATGATAGTGTAGAATAATCATATCCAAGGACCAGTGGTGGGTTTCAAAAATTTTTGGAACCTCTTCTGTAGGTGTGGTCTGCTTTCCGGGTCCACTGGTGGAACCTCTTCTAACCGGTTCGGTAGATTTGACGAACCGGTTCTACTGAATAGGTACGAACTGGTAGGAACCCACCTCTGTGGCAGTGGTACTGAATTTTCAACCCGCATTAATTTGGTGATTGGCATTGGGCAAATCCTTGACGCCCTTAGTTCAACTTATCTTGAGAACATTTTCCATGATATAAGCTTGGTTAATATATGACTTGAATGCCATGAATAAAGGGTGGGATGCTAGTGGGATGATGAAGCTCTACAACTGTTTTTCTGCAGAATGAGTTAGAAACATTGGAAACTGTTTTATACAGTTTAAATCTGGTTCTGGGCTCAGCATTTTCAACACTGACCAGCTTGGATGACACTGAACTCAGCAGGAATTTTTTTTTTCAGTGTTACGCAGAAATGTTTTGGGTTTTTGTTTTTTTCATTCAAACCATTTGTTCTCCATTGAGAAATGGGCTTTCCCCACTGATCCATTAATGCAGTTAGCTAGCAGTTACCATCAGGCAAACTGCAAGGCAGATCTCCAATGTATAATTAAGGTGATAATAAAGCTAATTGTTGGATGCCAGAAACCATTCCCAGCTCCTTCTACATCCTGGGGACTATATGTTTTTGGCCAAATTAAGAAGCAGAGTTCCAGTCCACCTCCTAATATAATATAATAAATTCTATTAAGGTATTATATAGTATCAATATAATCATAGACTGAATGATTCAGCCCACTTTAAAAATGGTCGTCTTTGGAATCAGATTAGAATTAAGACCATTTGTATCCTTATTAGTTGTTCCTCTTGAGAAATCTGGCATCTGATTCAATAGCCTTCAGGAAAATAACTATATTACAAATGAACTACTTACTAACCAAGCTGTAGATGGAAAGCTGAGGATAAGAATACTGTCCATGCTTTTCAGTCCCTTCACTAAAGGCAGGCAAATGGGAATGTTGGGCATATTTGTCTGCTGTACAATTTGCTGGGAGAGAACACCAAGCCAAGACTCTTCGACTTCCATCAGCCCAAGCTAGCATGGCCAGTAGAGAAGGATTTTATGAGGCCAGAATGCCTGGGAGGCTTCAGGTTGCCTACTGCTCTAAAACATGCTCAAGAAGCCTTTGAAATGGGTAGATGTTCCAGAGCAGAGTCATTGGCTTGGCATGGTGGAACATCGACCAAACCTTATGAATACCAGAGAGGAAACATGACTGTTGCAAAGAAATGTGTTATGCTGGAGAAGAGGAGAAGCAAGAGAAAAGTTAAGTCTGGCTTAATTATCCTATATATAAATTAATCGTGACCCGACAAATGCGCGCACGACAAAAGCATGCCGACAAAACCGCGGCGCTAAAACCACGACGTCATCAAGGCGCCGACAACGGCGCACTGTTGACAGAAGCGTGATTTAAGTTAAGGTAAGGGTTAGGGTTAGGGTTAGGGTTAGGGTTAGGGTTAGGGTTAGGGTTAGGGTTAGGGTTAGGGTTAGGGTTAGGGTTAGGGTCAGGGTTAGGGTCAGGTTTAGGGTCAGGTTTAGGGTTAGGGTTAGGGTTAGGTTTAGACTTAGGGTCAGGTTTAGGGTCAGGTTTAGGGTTAGGGTTAGGGTTAGGGTTAGGGTTAGGTTTAGACTTAGGGTTAGGGTTAGGGTTAGGGTTAGGGTTAGGGTTAGGGTTAGGGTTAGGGTTAGGGTTAGGGTTAGGTTTAGACTTAGGGTTAGGGTCAGGGTCAGGGTCAGGGTCAGGTTGAGGGTTACGGTTGGGGTTGGGGTTGGGGTTAGTTTTAGTGTTAGTGTTAGTGTTAGTGTTAGTGTTAGTGTTAGTGTTAGTGTTAGTGTTAGTGTTAGTGTTAGGGTCAGGGTCAGGGTCAGGGTCAGGGTCAGGGTCAGGGTTAGGGTTAATTTTTGAGCGCGCTTCTGTCAGTGCGCTGTTGTCAGCACGCTTCAGCGCTCATTCATCGGCACGGTTTAGAACTTGCGGTTTTGTCACCACGGTTTCATTGGATGCGCTTTTGTCGGTCGCCCTTTTGTCGGTGAACCTAAATTAATCTGGAGAATTGCTCTAGCAGGTTTTCAAGATTCTATTACATCCTATGAATAATAAAGATCTTCCCAAAAATGGTTCTTATCTCTGAGTTTGTCAGCGTCACAACCATTGACATGTGGGAATTTTATGTAAGTCTAAAAAGTGCTTTAGCACACCATCATCTTTTTACCCTAATTCTAATTCCCATGACATGGCATACAAGAGCAACAGCTAATATTGTAAAAACGGATGTCTGTTCATACACTAAATCTTCCATTTGCTGTCCTCCCTTCCTACAATCTCTTTAATCTACAGATTTATTCTGATCGGTCCCCACTCCCTACTTTAGAGTATGATGGGGGAAGGAGGGAGGGAGGGGGGTATAAGAAGACACAGTTTGCTTGGAGATGTGATTGTGTTGATGCTACGTATTACCATATATGGTGGACTTGTAAAAAAGGTTAAAGCGTTTTGGATAAAAATATGGTGGATTATGCAAAATGTTCTTAAAAAGAGGATAACGTTTACTCCTCAGTTATTCCTGTTAGGTATAATTACAGACTGTACAGTTATAGAGACTAATATGATTTCGAACCTTACAACGGCAGCAAGACTGTTGGTGGCGCAGTACTGGAAGAAGGAAGAATTACCTACTATTGAAGAATGGACACTAAAAGTAACAAACTTAGCAGAGATGGCTAAAATATCAGCATATCTTAAGGACCATTCAGATGAGAAATATCAGCTGGAATGGAGAAGATGGATTCACTATATTCAGAATAAATATGGGACGAAGAAATTCCAGATAGCTTATGAGTGAATGAGCAAGGAAGGATACAATTTGCTTAAAGTTAGCTTTACAAAAGGGGAGTTAAAGTACTAGTGAGGGATGATGTTAAAGTCTGTTAGCTTATTTTAGAATATGGATGTTAATGTTTATACCCTGTATTTATTCTGGGTGGTTGGGGTTGGGTGGGGGGGAGTTGGGTTTGTGGGGGGAGGGAAGGCATATATTTGTAAAACTTTTTTCTTTAAAATTTTCAATTAAAAAAAGAAGAAGAAGACACAGTTTGCTACAGTTCCTAAATATAGATATCAAACCCTTGGACAATGTGTAAATATTCTGAGAAGCATTGGAGAATTGTCAGGATGACAGTGCACAATCACAATGAAAATATTTGGGAGGATTTTGTGGTGGGACATTAGCCAAGCCAATTTTTTTCTTATTTCAGCTGAAATAGCTTAGCAAAATCCTCAAGGTATTAGACATAGATTGGAGAGGGCCAGGTCAGGTCCTCATTGGTCACGGAGTTCATGAGTGAGTCCAGTGGTGGGATTCAAATAATTTACCAACCAGTTCTCTGCCCTAATGTCCAGCTGGGTAGGCAGGGCTTGGTGGTCATGTGATCATGTGGGCATGGCCAAGTCAATGTCACTCAGGTCGATGGGCACTTCGCCTTAGCTGTTACAATGGTAATAAGGGTTAACCGGAGAGGCAGTTTCTGTAAGCAGGGCAATAAAGATGAGGCTAGAAACAACACCAGAATGTTTCCTTCCTGCCTTCCTTACAGGATTAGCCCTGTAAAATGGGAAAAAAACAAAAGCAGATTTCTTCCAACAACCGGTTCTCCGAACTGCTTAGAAAGTTACCAACCGGTTCTCCCGCATAGGTGCGAACCGGCTGAATCCCACCACTGAGTGAGTCTGATTAGTCATCATGTGTCTCTCTCTGTCTCTCTCTCAGCATCAATCTATCCACCCATCCAAGCAATGAACTTGTAAGCTACTCAATCACATAAGAGCCCGAAGCAATTTATATTTTAAGATTTAAAAAACTGCAATACAATAAGACATTAATCCAATCCAATATCAGACAAGCCACCCTGCCTCAAAGAACTGTTGCTCTGTATTTAAATCAGGAAAGGTCATCATGAACGCTACCTTGAGCCACAACAAAACACAAATGCCAATCACTCCGTAAACAAAGACTCTTCACCCCAATGCTGTTCTCTCTCCCATTTTGTTGCGTCCTCCTGACGCAGCCGGCAGCCAAACCACGCCCTGCCGCAAGCTGATTGGTCCAGGCGCGGTTGGTTGCCGGTGGGAGAATTGCGCCTCTCCCATTGGCTGGCCGCCTGACAGCTATCCGTATAAATAGCTGTCAGGCGGCGCTGTCCAGCGCGCGTGTTCTGAACTGTCAGTTGTATTGTTCCTGTTAATAAACGTTCTACAATTTTACCTCAGCGCCTCCTCGTACATAAAACATTTGACAATGCTCTGAATTTAGCACAAAACAGAGCAGCTGAGGGACATCAGAGAAAACCACTTGGGACCATCCCTGCCATTATTTCCCTTACTTCTTGAGAGAACAATTGGGCAAGAGCTATGCTAGTATCACTTATCAAGATCTGGAGGCCACACTCAGCTGCCAGGCATCCAGCTTCCAAATACTATAGGTATTTACAAGCTTGCTTAAAAGTATGGCCAGACTCTTCAACGGCTACAGAATGCAACTTCATCCCCTGTTGCTTAGCAATGCTTAATACAGGGAGGAAGCGAAGACCTGAGATCCTGTTTGTTCTCTGGTGGAATTCAGGAGTCTGAGGTGAGAAGGCTTATTCCTTCAGCTTCGGCCTTGATGTATTCAAGGGAGAGCTGCCATGGAGACACTCTCTTTGATGGTGGGTAAGCTTCAGCAAGCCATGTTCAACACAGCTGATGGCTTCTGCGGCCTCTGTGGACATGGCATGAGGATAAGACAACCTCACTAAGGCAAAGAAAAGGCATTTGCCAGAATAAAACATCTACTAACAATCAGATAACTATTGAAATAATGAACATCAAAAGAATCATGGGCCACACGCCTCAGAAATCTGAAACAATGGTTCTGAAGAATGGATATACAAACCTTTATCCCACCAGGGCAACCCATTTCAATAAAGGATAGATGCAGCTTAGATTTCAGAAACCAATTCTGGGGTTATGTTTGAGGGGGGAAAGGACAACGTAAATAAATACACAGCAGTTATAATTTCTTTTCTATACCTTTTGGCCATAACTAAAGGTCACCCATGACCCGACAAATGCACGGACGACAAAAGCGCGCCGACAAAACCACAGCGAGAAAACCACAACACCGAAATCGTGCCCACAACAGCGCGCCCACAAAAGCGCGCCCACAAAAGCGCGATTAGGGTTAAGGTAAGGGTTAGGGTTAGGGTTAGGGTTAGGGTTAGGGTTAGGGTTAGGGTTAGGGTTAGGGTTAGGGTTAGGGTTAGGGTTAGGGTTAGGGTTAGGGTTAGGGTTAGGGTTAGGGTTAGGGTTAGGGTTAGGGTTAGGGTTAGGGTTAGGGTTAGGGTTAGGGTTAGCGTTAGGGTTAGGGTTAGGGCTGTTACGTTTTTTTTGTGTTGTTTGCTGATGGTGTGCTTTAGTCGGCGCGCTGTTGTCGGCGCGATTTTGACATCGCGGTTTTGTTGGCGCGCATTTGTTGTGCGCACATTTGTCGGTGAACCAATGTCACCTTCCACCTTGTCTTCTGTCAACCTTTGCACTGCACTGTGGGCAGAGAGGAACAGAAAAATGGAAGGATCCTATTATGCAATGTTCAATGGCAGTTTTCCCTTCTCTCTATATATATATTACTTTCTCTTGCTGCAGCTATTCAAATTGCAGAATATACCATAACCAGTTTATAATAATAACAAATAGAGTGAACAGTAGAATGCCAGTAAAAGATTTGTGTGCACCACGTCCAAGATATTACCCAACTGCTACTCTTCAGTCAAGCTCATATAGTTTTGTTATTTTCCTAAATGTGTCTTAAATTTATTTTATTACGTGATTATTTATATCCCACCTTTATTATTTCTACAAATAACTCGAGTTGACACGTACATCCAACATACCTTCCTCTTCCTGATTTCCCCATAACAACAACTCTGGGAGGTGAAATTTGGACTAGTCCAAGTCTTGCAGAAACAACAAATTATTATTTCTATTTATACCATTACTTAGTGGTATTAATTCAAGCATTCAAGAACCTGGGACAGAGAAAAACCTATTTCAGAATAAGAGCTTGGCTTTGAAGGTCCTTCGTACTCTTCCTAATTATCCTACCATTCTTATAAAAATGGATAGAGGTTTTCCTTTTCAAAATGCTAGATGATATACAATATACTTAGGAAACCGTTTTCTTGGGGGGGGGGGGCCTCAAGTAGGGAATTAGCTTGGACTCACTACATAAACATAAGGGACCAAGGTCCAACACTTCCAACACTTCTCAAATGCCTCCAACCTTATCTAGTCTTTCCCAGGTGAAAGCTACCAGTCAGGGGAAATTCCTGCACTATAGGCAGGAAACAATAAAGTAGCTAGTTCAAACTTTACCCATGTGGGTCTGGTTGTTCACATCTGGCAGAGAGATTAGCTTATCCTAAGACAAAACAATCAATGAAATGAATGCAAGATTTGCTAAAATGACTGAGATTTGATCAACAAGGTTTTGGACAGAGACCTTTCCTGCATGGATATATCAAGGACTAAAACTAGGGCCTATTTACTTACTCATGCTTAGCAAGAAAAAAAAAAGCTTATCCACAAATTAAATGATAACCTAAGTACATAAACTGTGTTGTTTAAATTGGAATACCAGAATTACGACTAAGTGAAAATAACTATTACATTCTGGGGCGAAATTATCTGAAAAAGTTGATGTCAGGCCTGCAATTATATTCCTTTTAGAATTTTGGCCTGCCACACTTTCTCTTATTTCAATATGCCTACTTATTTCATTAGTATAGTCGATGGGAGGGGGGAATAGACAGGAGTAGGATTGTGGAATGTGTTATTGTTTTCATTCTTTACTAGAAGCCAAGGTCGTCTTTTGTCTCCGCACTTTTACACCTGACCAGAAGAAGCTGGGTGTGGATGCCAGCGTGGAAGAAGAAGATTGGACCATGTGATGGATTGTGGGTGTGGGGACAAGATCATGAACTTTTAACTGGGTGGAATTCTGATGTCATTTCCAGAATTGGGATTAACACAATGATGTGCTAAGATGCCTGCTTTATTAAATTGGAACTTTAAGGATCGTTTTGCCTTGGACTCTGATTTAATTCTACATGATACTTGGAACGCTGACAGTTGAATTTTAATGGAAGGGTGGAAAGAGAATGCTCAGAGGCGGGAAGTACGTTTCCATGCCCTTCTGTACCAAAGGAGCCCATTTGGTTATTAATCTCCCTCAAATTCTTATCTCAGGAAAAGAGAAGACCTGAACTATAGGGTCCCCTGCTAATTTTTTCAGGATGGGAAAGGCAGTCTTTGAACTCAGTTTGGTACTTACTCCCATTCTTTCCGCCTTGCCTGTGGCGTGCTCTGTATTTTATGAGCTTCATGAGCCTTGATGATATCTCGCTGTTCAATCAGGCCCCCTCGTCGGCGTTTGATGACGTCAGGGCTCACTGGGATAAGTTGGCTTTGCCCTAGGTCCAAGGTGCTGCTACCATCCAAGCCCAGAGTGGATTCTCTCTCCTGGGATCGCAACTCATAGAGAGCATCAAAGCTGGTAGTACGTGAGATGAGGTGGTCTGGATCCAGCAAGCTACAGGAATGCGCAGGCGTCAGACCCAAGCGGTGCTTCCGCCATGCTTCTTCCTCTGGTAGGGCCAGCACATATCTTTGGGTTCCACCGCCAAGCTCAGTGGTGGGTCCTCCAGGAGAAAAAGAATCTGCCTCGGAGAGCATGTGAGCACTTAGGGAACATGTGCCAAGGCTGAGCATCATGGATATGATTCAGGAACATCACTCTAGAAGAGATAAAACAAGGGGGAAAATAGTTACTGAGAAGTTCTTCCTATGGCCTATTTTAAATGGGAGAAGGAAGACTATACACAATAGAGACTAAAAAAAATAATCTGCCTGTGTGTGTTTTACCCTTTTAAGAGCCAACATAACATAATAAATGAACAAAATCGAAACCTGGTTGTTAGAAGGAATGTAGGAAGTACTTATTTCACATTTTCCTGTCATATTCTGTGAGATGAATTTCAGCCTGAAAGTATTTGTGATATAGTGTTCAGGCTCTACAGGCCCAAGCATTTCAATCAGTGGTGGGTTTCAAAAATTGTTCGAACCTACTCTGCGGGTGTGGCCTCCTTTGTGGGAGTGGCTTGCCACCCATGTGACCGGATGGGAGTGGCTTGCCGCCCATGTGACCGGATATGAAGATGCCGACGACACTTGTCAGAACCACCTTAAATAACCTCACACACAGCACTGGCATGCATAAGAATAGGATGTAAACTTGTTTTTTAAAAGGCATCTTTGGTTTGCGTTAAAACAACTTCAACACACGCAATGTTCTGATTGCACCACAAACGCAGTAGTCATCCTTACCTTTCACAGAGGCACTGAGTTTTATAAATATGAGCATGATAGTGCAGAATAATCATATCCAAGGACCAGTGGTGGGTTTCAAAAATTTTTGGAACCTCTTCTGTAGGTGTGGCCTGCTTTCCGGGTCCACTGGTGGAACCTCTTCTAACCGGTTCGGTAGATTTGACGAACCGGTTAACCGAATAGGTGCAAACTGGTAGGAACCCACCTCTGATTTCAATCTATTGCAAGTAATGCAGTGGATGAAAATCCTACGTGCGAAAAGCCTCAGCCCCCATTCAGTCATAGATTTTTAAAAACTGCTAGTTTGTGCAGGAAAAACTGAACTAGATGGGTTTGCAGTCTGACTCAATGTAAGTTAGCTCCTTATATTTCCATAATGTTCCTAGCAGGAAATGATGGGATTTTTTAAAATATCATTTGGGCATCTCATACATAACCTTGTATTTTCTGCAAGGTATTCTTTTTGAATCTCTGTCTAAATGAAGTGAATAATGAAAATTAATATCTTTGTTTCTTGGTTACTCCGTGTAAGAAGTGGACATGGAATTGTAGTGGAAGGAGATATGCTCATAAATGTCTTACTTTTATTTCTCACACACATATTTTCCAAATTCTATTTATATATCCCCAATTCTGCAGTCTCCACAGTGAGATCAAAGATTCCCATTCGAAATCACTGTTAGACATCTTGCTTGGAAATTATGGAAGTTGTGCAACGAAACTAAATGATATTAGATGAGAGAAGGCATTAAATCTAACAGGCAATAGCCAAGGAGGCTAGCATCGCATTAAATCTGGTATCTTAAGACCACGTTCTGCTCCTATTTATTAAAAATAGTAATGCAGAAATAAAAGTTTTTACACGATACTGCCAAACATTATTATAGCTCAGGGCTTGTTGGTGACTTTGCAATGCAAACTGATGTTGCTAGAAGTAGCTAAGGAGGAGGCAGAGGCTAAGAGAAGAAATCCAGGGAGGAAGCATATCAAACACCAGCCTGAAGGCACTCTTAGGTATTGAAATAGCAAACACATTTTGCAATGAAAATATGTGTGGGGGAAATATACTGATGGATATTTATTAGATGAACACTGTAAGAAGTGAGTCTCCAATGTGGATTGGAGTCAAATATTTAAAAGTGCAGAGAGAATACAGTATTCACTAAATCAGTAGGAGTTATTTTATTCATTTCTTACTTAATTTAAAGAAATGTAGTTGAATCTTTTGTAGGAGGCCCCAAAGTAACACACTACTATCTTTAGTAGATCTTGGCTAATGATAAATGTTTAGACAACATGCCAAGTTATATCATATCATTTTCATTTCATATTCATTCATTCATTCATGTCAAGCAGAAGAGAAAGATCTCAAATTCTCATTCACTGTGACAATAAAGTTGCCCATAAAATTATTTCAAATTGATAATAGCAATAGTAGTTAGCAGTTAGACTTATATACCACTTCAGCAGTTTACAGAGTCAGCATATTGCCCCCAACAACAATCCGGGTCCTCATTTTACCCACCTCGGAAGGTGCTCGTATTTATAAAACTCAGTGCCTCTGTGAAAGGTAAGGATGACTACTGCGTTTGTGGTGCAATCAGAACATTGTGTGTGTTGAAGTTGTTTTAACGCAAACCAAAGATGCCTTTTAAAAAACAAGTTTTTTAAACAAGGCTCAGGTGCCTCCGGATGGCCAACCAGTCTCTCTGTGCCCTGCTCGGAGTCAGAACCCTGTCCAGGGTCCTCCACATCCTCCAAAGCCGACTCATAGGGCCCCTCGCTGTCGGAGTCTAGTTGCAGCTCCAACAGCTCCTGCTGGGCCATGACAGTAATCTGAACAGCTAAAGTTACTTACAATCTGCAGTGAGACTTCAGCAAGATCTCACCGCACAAAAGCTACCACTATGTACTGAGTACATTTATATTATCACAAAGATATATACAGTTTATTAGAAAGTCACTCAACGTAAGGAAAAGAAAATGGGACGGCACTCACCATCCTACTCTGCAAAAGCCTGTCTTCGTAGCCAGCGTTCCATATACATTCTCACCATCTTGGCCATCTCTTAGAATGTCTGAGGAAAAAGAAGCGGAGAACTGAGACAAGATGGCAGATGAAGCAAAAAGACAATCATGGCTGGCAGGAGGATAAAGCTGATTGCCTGCAGAAAGTAGAGGGCAAGGGAAACGAGAATAGAATAGAATAGAATAGAATAGTATAGAATAGAATAGTATAGAATAGTATAGAATAGTATAGAATAGTATAGTATAGTATAGAATAGAATAGTATAGAATAGAATAGAATAGTATAGAATAGAATAGTATAGAATAGAATAGAATAGAATAGAATAGAATAGAATAGTATAGAATAGTATAGAATAGAATAGAATAGAATAGAATAGAATAGAATAGAATAGTATAGAATAGTATAGAATAGTATAGAATAGAATAGAATAGAATAGAATAGTATAGAATAGAATAGAATAGAATAGAATAGAATAGAATAGAATAGAATAGAAGAATAGAATAGAATAGAATAGAATAGAATAGAATAGAATAGAATAGAATAGAATAGAATAGAATAGAATAGAATAGAATAGAATAGAATTCTTTATTGGCCAAGTGTGATTGGGCATACGAGGAATTTGTCTTTGGTTCAGATGCTCTCAGGGTGCATAGAAAGACAAGATACATTCATCAAGAATCATAAAGTACAACTGTCATAGGGTGCAAATAATCAATCAGGCAACAATCAATATAAATCATAAGGATACAAGCAACAAAGTTACAATCCTGCAGTCGTAAGTGAGAGGAGATGGCTGATAGGAACAATGAGGAGACTAATAGTAATAGTAATGCACCCTTAGTGAATGGAACCAAAAGGCATTGGAGAAAATGCAGATTGAATCAAATAGGGGCAAAATCAATGACATTTTTTTTAAAAAAAATAGGAACTAGGACTAACCTATCTACTTACATTTTCCTATTTAATGGCACTCCCTCCATAAATCTGATGGTGTTTTTGTCTAATCCCTATACCAGAGGTGGGTTCCTACCAGTTCGCACCTATTCGCTAGAACCGGTTCGTCAAATCTAACGAACCGGTTAGAAGAGGTTCCACCAGTGGACCCGGAAAGCAGGCCACACCTACAGAAGAGGTTCCAAAATTTTTTTGAAACCCACCACTAGTCCTTGGATATGATTATTCTACACTATCATGCTCCTATTTATAAAACTCAGTGCCTCTGTGAAAGGTGAGGATGACTACTGCGTTTGTGGTGCAATCAGAACATTGCATGTGTTGAAGTTGTTTTAACGCAAACCAAAGATGCCTTTTAAAAAACAAGTTTACATCATATTCTTATGCACGCCAGTGCTGTGTGTGAGGTAATTTAAGGTGGTTCTGACAAGTGTCGTCGGCATCTTCATATCCGGTCACATGGGCGGCAAGCCACTCCCATCCGGTCACATGGGCGTCAAGCCATTCCCACAAAGGAGGCCACACCCACAGAGTAGGTTCGAACAATTTTTGAAACCCACCACTGCCATATACAGTACTTTAATGTAAGAATTCCAGGTAAGGTCCCATAAGCATCTTTTAACCTATTGGAAGCAAAAACTTTCTGAAAGATTGCAATTTCATAACAGACACTCAATGGTTGGTTAATCATCTCTGGTACGCTGGCAAATTGGTTTGCATGTTAATCCCTTCCTTGTGCCCCAACACCCATTGTTTTCACCAGGCAATTCAATAAGTTTCCTTAAGTTAACTGCAGTGCTTAAGGGCTGATTAAAGGTTTTTAAAAACAAGTACAATGGTATATATAAGGCAGTAGGTGGCACTGTGCAACTAGATACCAAAGTTTCCTCTGGAATCTACCGTTTTTACTTTGATTCTCATTTATAATGGCTTTCTTGCAACTTTACCTGTTGCAATGGTCTATCTGGCAGCAAACATTGTGACTAGCTCAGAATTACAGATGCAAGGATTATTTTTTGCAGATTAAGTTTTTTATTTTTCCATTTTCATAGCATACAATCACACGTATACTATGACATAGCCAACATCATATTGTATTATTAAATGTTTACATCAATTCACCTTGCCATCAACTCCCCAAAACAATTATTGGCTCTTCTGCTTTCCATACACCATATCTGTACCTTATCTGATCACTTTCTTCTCTCCTCCCCCTCCCTACCTCCTTTCTTCCCTCTGTCATCCTTCTCTTCTCTACTTCCCCTTCCTCTCTCCTTCTCCTCTCCCCCCTTTCCACTCCTCCTTTCTCTCCTCCTCTTCCCCCTCCTCTCTCCTATCTCTCTCTTCTTCCCTTACCTCCCTCCTCTTCTTCACACTCTTCATCTCATTTAGCTTCTGAGCAAGCTCCATTTTATGTTGATGATATTTATAATTCCTTTTCAATATACATATTTAATTTTAACATATAGCTTCTTCCTTCTTTTTTTTAAGAAATAGAACAAAAAAAGTATACATATATAGTCATTGTGCTTTTAAACCCCCCTCCCCCAGCCTAGTTTTGGCCAAGATGTAAAGCTGGTTACAATTCCCTACTATTCTCATCATTATATTTAATGATAACTTAAGAACTTAACCATGGTGGGCAACAGCTTTTGGCAAAAGACTCTGGGAATTATCTGGAAAGCACCAGATTGCCTATTCCTTCTTGAGTATTTTGGGCAAAATGATATGTGACCAATTAGAGGAGCCACATAATGCCTTCCAAGCAGGCTCTGTATTCTTTAACTACATCTTAACAAGCAAAAGCATAAATTGAGCTTGCAGCTTCTCTCAACTAAGAGGGCAGTGAGGATAACAAATCCAGGACGTTCTCATTTTAATTGCCAATTAGATAATGTCTGGGGATGAAGAAGCAAACCTTATTAGTAACGTTTTACATTTAGACCCTTAACTAAAAACAATCATAAATCAACATGATCAATTAATAGGGATCGTGAACGTTGTAGTGTAAATTATCAATGAAGACAAATGTAGACAATGCTTTTATGTAGCATTATCTTCTTGTCTTCTACGTAGAGAATATCCTATGCTTCTAGATATAGATAGCAATAGCAGTTAGACTTATATACCACTTCATAGGGCTTTCAGCCCTCTCTAAGCGGTTTACAGAGTCAGCATATCGCCCCCACAGTCTGGATCCTCATTTCACCCACCTCGGCGGGATGAAAGGCTGAGTCAACCTTGAGCCGGTGAGATTAGAACCGCTGAACTGCATATAACAGTCAGCTGAAGTGGCCTGCAGTACTGCACCATAACCACTGCGCCACCTCGGCTCTTAGTAGATTGCTTAGATTGCTTTGCTACATGTCTTATCCAGATGTTTCTAGAGCAGTGACGTGCGGTGAGGTTTATGGCTGGTGAGGCAGTCCTCTCCCCCGACACCCCGCTGACTAAAGCACTTTCTTTCACCCGCCTGAGCTCGTGGCAGCCCGCCTGGAGCTCTGCCGCGAGCACAGGCGGGCGAAAGAAAGCGCTTTAGTCAGCGGGGTGTCGGGGGAGAGGAGAGAATGCCTGAGCATTGCATTTATTAAAGAAAAAAAAAGGAAATTTGAAGGAAAAGAGGGAGCGTGGGGTTTGGGTGGGAGGCATCAGAAACGGAGAAAGAGAGGAGGAAGAGAGAGCGCGACGCTGCAGCTTTAAACAGAACGACAAGAGTTGAAGCCTCTAAAAAATGCGCCCTCTACGATGAGGCAGGGGAACTGCGTGCTTCAACTACCTCGGGATTTTTTAGGCTTTTAACCCTCGCTTAACTCTGCTCGGGCGCCTAAAACGTCAGACTAGATGAGGCACGCAGTTCTCCTGCCTCATAATAGAGGGCGCTCTATAGAGGCTTTTTTAAACCGGCAGTCATTCACGGTGTGGCAGCAGCTAGCTAGCCTAACCTCAGCACTTGCCTTTTCCCGTTTACATTTTTTTTCCTTTTCATGATTGACAGTGGTGAGGCTGTGCCTCCCCTGTCTCCCCTGACTGCACGTCACTGTTCTAGAGCATATTTCTATGCTAGATTATGGGCATGCAGGGAAAGGACCATGTTGGCGTGAATTTTGAAAAGTGATCAGCAATAGCCTTCCACAAAAACTACTTCAGATTAAAAAAAAAAAAAGAGCCGAGGTGGTGCAGTGGTTAGGGTGCAGTACTGCAGGCCACTTCAGCTGACTGCTATCTGCAGTTCGGCGGTTCTAATCTCACCGGCTCAAGGTTGACTCATCCTTCCATCCTTCCGAGGTGGGTGAAATGAGGACCCAGACTGTGGGGGCGATATGCTGACTCTGTAAAACCGCTTAGAGGGGGCTGAAAGCCCTATGAAGCGGTATATAAGTCTAACTGCTATTGGTATTGCTATTAAAGATGTTTTCAACAGAATAAAAATACAGATTTTAAGGTTGAAAGTGCGAAATATAAAAGAAAGAGAAAAGTAAGTGAAAAAGAAATAAAGAGAAGGACAAAAGACAAAGAGGAAAAAAAGAAAAAAAAGGCTACGAAGAAGTGGCATCCAATCTTCATAATAGCAGTTATGCTATTAATAGCATTTATTGTTTTAACCTTTATTTTTTTTAAAAAAATTACACTTTCTTTTGTGGATTTCATTGTTTTTTTAAAAATTGCATTTGTAATATTTAGCAATAGCAGCTAGACTTATATACCGCTTCATAGGCCTTTCAGCCCTCTCTAAGCGGTTTACAGAGTCAGCATATTGCCCCCAACAACAATCCGGGTCCTCATTTTACCCACCTCGGAAGGATGGAAGGCTGAGTCAACCCTGAGCCGGTGAGATTTGAACCGCCGAACTGCAGAACTGCAGTCAGCTGAAGTAGCCTGCAGTGCTGCATTCAACCACTGCGCCACCTCGGCTCTTATTTTTTTATTTATTTTACACACTGGTCTTGCTCTAAAATGAAGTATTTTATTATGATGATTTAATAATATTGTTTATTATTCCACAAAAAGGTGTGATCGTGACCAGTATTATATTGCAAGGGATACATTAGGGCATCAACAGCAGAGAAAAGTACATTCTAGTTAAGAGGGTCACTTTATTTCTATATCTGTCTATCCAATTGTCTGCACCAAATAATAAATAACACCCTTGTATTGCTTCTGACAATGCTTGCAGGCAGTAGTTGTATATCATACTTCCTCGGGTTAGAAAGGGCACTGCAGGCTGACACAGAGAGGGAGAGAACGATATAATTACACCAGTTGCTTTTCCAGAATGGCCGAGGCCCAATAAAGAACCGCAAATAGAAACTAACAATCCAGTGCGGCAGTAATTTCTCTTTAAACCAGGCAGAACTCTACTGCGATCTTTCCTCCGCTCCGCAATTCCAGGGCCTGCCAGGAAGCGGTTATAGAACAGCTGTGTGTCTTGGAAAAAAAGGAATGGATGCTTGAGCATCTTCAATCCTAGCTGTCAAAACCCATAAAAGGATTCATGATGCTGTCTTGTTAACTACAGGAGACAATCCACAGAGGTATTGCCAGTGCCACAATCCCCCTTGCCCTCCCCTTATATAAGCAGCTTCCCGCATAGAGATAGAAATTAAAAGCAATTCAGTAGTTTGCGCATCTTAACCAGACGACACACACAAAAAATCAAGGAAATCTACTCTGTAAAGTTAGTCCGATATATGTTTGTTTATTATTATTATATTTATATGCCGCCCTTTTCCCCCGAAGGGGACTCAGGGCAGCTCACAACTCAAACCAGGGAAGGGGGATACAGACAAAAATTTTAAAAAACGAAACATAACAATGCATAATTTAAAACACACAACAGTCATACCATTCGAGACGGGGGCAACAGCTCTTTAGCCCCAGGCCTGTTGGAACAGCCAGGTTTTAAGGGCTTTGCGGAAGGCCTGGAGCGTGGTGAGGATTTGAATCTCCACGGGGAGTTCGTTCCAGAGGGTCGGAGCAGCCACAGAGAAGGCTCTCCTCCGGGTAGTCGCCAGTCGGCACTGGCCGGCGGATGGAATTCGGAGGAGACCTAGTCTGTGGGATCTAATTGGTCTAGTGGAGGTAATTGGCAGCAGGTGGTAGTTTGCGCATTTTAACCAGATGACACAAAAAAAATATCAAGGAAATCTACTCTGTAAAGTTAGTCCGATATATGCTGTCTCGCTTCCGTTAAATAAGTATAATGTCTGCAGGAGCAAAGGATTTAGCAAACATGACTGTCAAGAGGATTAGAAATAGAGAAAGGGAGTGTTTGATTTGCAACAACAGGCATAAAGAAATGATCTAGCCTTCTAGAAAAGTGTTTCTCGACCTTAGCAACTTGAAGTCCTATGGACTTCAACTCCCAGAATTTCCCAGCCAGCTCTGCTGAAGTAGCCTGCAGTGCTGCATTTAACCACTGCGCCACCTCGGCACCTCCCATTAATAAGACGATTTGAAAAAAATTGTATTATACAGCTATTTAGCACATAAAGGACAAAGACAGAAAAAGTGAAATTCTTGTATAATCCAATATATATATCAGATATACTCAGATATATCCAATATCTGAGTCTCATCAACCATGTCATTTATTTCTCTGACCCATATTAAAAGCTGTCTCCAGTAGCAAGCCATTTGGAATGTTTAGTCTTAATTGAATTGAATTGAATTTTATTATTTGTATGCCGCCCTTCTCCGGGAGGGACTCAGGGCGGCGAACAACTCAAAAGGGGAAAAGGGGAACATAGAACAGAATACAAGTAATTAAAATAACCAAGAATCACACAACCATACAAGTCGAGAGGGGAGGGGAACTCATCAACCCCAGGCCTGCCGGCAAAGCCAGATTTTGACGGCTTTTCGGAAGGCCTGGAGAGAGGTGAGGGTCCGAATCCCTGTGGGGAGTTCGTTCCAGAGGGCCGGAGCTGCCACAGAGAAGGCCCTCCCCCGGGTAGTAGCCAGATGGCATTGGCTGGTAGACGGAACCCGGAGGAGGCCAACCCTGTGTGATCTAATGGATGAGGCCAATGCAGTGTTAGTGGTAGAGAGGTATAGTTAAAGGAAAGGCTAGATTAAATATTTCATATGGCAAGATAAAAGCCACTTTGCAAGGACAGACCAGCTCAACAGGGAGAGAGGAATGCCCAGTAGCCCTGCCTCCCTGCCTACACTGATGATATCATCAACATAAAAGGAATTTACTACCCAACAGGGAGCCATGGGAGATTTCCTTTTTGCAATGAAACCGTCTGAAATAAAACACTTGCTGTTTATTCATCAAGGGAGCTGGAGATGAATAGAGCTGACTGGCTAAAAAGCGAAAGAGCCAGAAGGAAAAGAGCAATCCAGCTGGATTTACCTGATGCTGCAGCAGACAGGCAGCATGAAATCCAGGAAGTGTCCCAGCGGGAGTCCACCACTCAGGTCTAGCGGCCCCGTGACAGCGTGTCTTTGAAAAGGCCTTTCATTGGAAGGCCAGAACTCACAAGGAAAACCTACCAAAGAAACCCTGTGGGGTAACAATAGATGTTAGAGACAGACCAGTATGTGGCCTAGTAAAGTAGGACGTAAAGTGAGATTTGGACACTAAGAGTGAACATAAGGTTAAAGCATTTTGGATAAAAATATGGTGGATTATTCAAAATATCCTTAAAAAGAGAATAAAGTATCTTATAGATCACAGCATATCTTAAAGATCACTCAAATGAGAGATATAAACGAGACTGGGAAAAAATGGATTGACTATATACAAAATAAATACGGGACCAAGAAATTCCAGTTAGCCTATGCTTAAGATCAGAAATGATTTAAATTGTTTAAAGTTAGCTCAGCAAGAAGAAGCTAAGGTCAATGTAGAATGTCATTAATTTCTTTATTTCTTTTTTTCTCAACAGATTTTAGACTGTGTTTGTTAGAAATCCATACCGTGTACGGGTTCTGGGAAGTCGGGGGGGGGGAGGAGGAGGGGGGTTGGGGGAGAGGGTGGAGGGAGGGAGGGGTATATATTAGGCTAGACAAGAATTTGGTGGTAAACTAGAATTATTTTGACATACAAAAAATTGTACTTCGATGTCTTACTGATTGAGGAACGATGAAATGTTTGCCTTAAAAGAAATAAAACTTTTAATTAAAAAAAAGAGAATAAAGTTTACTCCTCAGTTGTTCTTGCTAGGTATAATTACAGACTGTACAGTTATAGAGACTAATTTGATTCTGAACGTAACAATGACAGCAAGATTGTTGGTGGTGCAGTACTGGAAGAAGGAAGAATTGCCTACTGTTCAAGAATGGACGTTAAAAGTAGTAAATTTCGCAGAGATGGCCAAAATATCAGCATATCTGAAGGACCATTCAGATGAGAAATATAAGTTGGAATAGAGAAGATGGATTGATTACATTCAAAATAAATACCAGACTAAGAAATTTCAATTAGCTTATGAATGAACAAGGAATGTTATAATTTATCTAAATTTAGTTTAACAAAAGGGGAGTTAAAGTATGAGAGGAGGTAGGATGCTATAGTTAGTAAGCTTATCTTAGGGTATGATTGTTAAATGTTTATACCCTGTATTTTGCTCTGGGAAGTTGGAGGGAGGGAGAGTTGGAGGGGGGATTGGGGTGGGGGGAGGGAAGGGGAAATAAAAAAATATTGTACTTAAAAAAAGAGTGAACTTATGGGGTCAGGCTGGATAGCCTCTCGGGCTACCTTTCATCTAGTTACTATAAAGTAAAAGACAGAGTTTGAAGCTTGCGGAAGAACAGGAAGTGTGAATGCCAAAACCGCAGAGTTCAGCTAAAGTTCTCACAAAACTAAAAAGTTCAGCTAAAGTTCTTACAAAGCCACATAGCCATTATGAGACTAGAGTTCCATGCTCGAATACCTGCGGTCCTGACCAAAGAGGAAGCAAGACCATAACCAATCAGAAATGGGGTAAGTATTTCCGGGTTGTGCTGCTTTGGACAAAGTATAAGAATGCGTGCTTCCATTAGAAGAGTTGTTCAGAAGTTACATGCTTGCTTTGACTAGCTTTTCTGAACCTGGCTGCCAAATAAACTTCTCCTTGATCCTGAATTGTCTAAGTCCTGTTATTTTCTGCAGCACTAGCAAAAAGGCCTCTGCAGCTGATGAGCTAATGAGGCCTATTAGGTAAGATCCCCGTTGGGAGAGCGAGTACGTTCAGCGAAGCGTTGTGTTGGAGAACACACAAACCAGCCTACAGAGACACTGCAGTTTAAATAGGCTTTTACTTTCATGGAAATAGAGATATCAGAGTCCATCAAACAGTCCAAGTCATACACGGATAAGACAGTCAGTCATCAATGTCTTTCAGTTAAGGGATAATCCAAATAACATAGTCCAGTATCATATAAACAATCCGGTGCACAAAGTTTGCTAGCAGTTGGAAAACTTACAATAGCTCACGGCACTTTCTAACAGCCAGCTTCCAAAACACTCAGATCAGATCAGCCCAGCATCTAACGAACAGAGAGCTAACAGTCATTCTGGCTCCCTCTTATGGCCGATTGAGGAAAACAGCAACCAATCACATTTTACAGTATGATTTAAAGAAACAGGTATAGCATTGTTACATGATACCCAAGCATTAGATTATATTCCTAACAAGGCCTAATGAGCTAATGAGGCCACAGTGATAGGAATACGGTAATAAAGGTGTGGCAGGAGGAGCAGCCACCAGCTGTAACACAGCTAAACATTATACTGCTGTATTAATCTACCAGTGAGGTGTCTAGTTCACAGGATTTGTCACTTAAGCTGCCTATGCTTGATGCCATCCTGGCTCAAACTTATTTAGACAGGTTCCACATAGCTCCTCAACCATTCTTTAATCAATGGGATTGCTCAGTCAGTGATGGAAGACAAGATTCATTTCCCAAAAACCTCCCTCGGGTGCCATCGGTTGATCAATGTCGGCTGGTGACCCTCCGGGGGAGGGCCTTTTCTGTTGCTGCCCCAGCCCTATGGAATGATCTCCCCGTAGAGATCCGGACCCTCACTACTCTTCCGGCCTTCCGTAAAGCTACTAAGACCTGGCTGTTCCGGCAGGCCTGGGGCTGTTGATCAGCATCCAGCCCCATTTTAAGTAGTATGTATGTTGTGTAATTTTAAACAACTGTATTTTTATTTTTTTAATTTTTATATATTCCCTTGATTTGTCTGTAAGCCGCCCTGAGTCCCTAGGGAGTGGGCGGCATACAAATGTCAATAAACTTCCAAACTTCCCCAAACTTTGCTTTCAATAATGATTTTTTTTAATGTCTGCCAGCTGATTTCTTTCCATACAATACAGCAGTTTGCATTGCTATTTCTTCCCTTCTGTAGAATATACAGTATTTATACTATTATAAATACAAGGTTGAAAAGATGTAATGGTCCATTTTGCTCAATTTGTTGTTGGTGGTGGTGGTTGTGGAGTCGTGTCTGACCCATCGTGACCCCATGGACAATGTTCCTCCAGGCCTTCCTGTCCTCTACCATCCCCCAGAGTCCATTTAAGCTCACGCTGACTGCTTCAGTGACTCCAGAAGCTGGGGACTACAGATGGGGACTACAGCCAAGAAATTAAAAGACGCTTTCTCCTGGGGAGGGAAGCTATGGCCAATCTAGACAGCTGTCAGCGTTCCAAATATCACGCAGAATTAAATCAGAGTCCAAGGCAAAACTATCCTTAAAGTTCCAATTTAATAAGTCAGACATGTTGGCAACAAACTGTGGAATCCCAAATCTGGGATTCCACCCAGTTGAAAGTTCATGATCTTATCCCCACATCCATAAATCCATCACATGGTCCAATCTTCTTCGGCCACGCTGGCATCTCCACCCAGCTGGTTCCGGTCAGGTGCAGAAGTGCGGAGACAAAAGATGCCCTTGAGCTTCTAGAAAGGAATGACAACAACACATTCTACAATTCTACTCCTTACTATTCCCCCTCCCAATTACTACACTAATGAAACAGCATAGTGAAATAATAGTGTGTGTGGCAGGCCAAAGATCCTAAAAAAAAGAATATGATTGCAGGCCTGACAACAGCACACTAAAAAGCAGAGACATCATCCTGCCAACAAAAGTATGTATAGTCAAGGCTATGGTTTTCCCAGTTGCAATTTTGCTCAATAATCTAAATGAATCTGTGAACTTTTATTTGTATATATGTTTCTTTCTGATTCTTGGTTTATTATAAAGATGAGCTGAGGTGGCGCAGTGGTTAGGGTGCAGTACTGCAGGCCACTTCAGCTGACTGTTATCTGCAGTTCAGCGGTTCTAATCTCACCGGCTCAAGGTTGACTCAGCCTCCCATCCTTCCGAGGTGGGTAAAATGAGGACCCAGATTGTTGTTGGGGGCGATATGCTGACTCTGTAAACCGCTTAGAGAGGGCTGAAAGCCCTATGAAGCGGTATATAAGTCGAACTGCTATTGCTATTGCTATAAAGATAGACTGATAGAGATTGCACGCAAAATTATTTTCATGCTATCCCTTATATGAAGCTTGCTTCTACATTAAGGCCGTCATATTTCTGTTTTTCCTCCCCTTATGTAGGTTTCTAAATGTCACAGGATGTGAATCTAAACAAGAGAGTATATGTGCACAAGGAAAATGCATAAATGGATTGTCATAATACATACTATGTACAAATATTACAGGCTCATACCACTGTAGTTCAAAATGTTCTATTTTTAAGAAAGCCAATTTAAGGTATAGAGCCCATTATTTCCTGGTGGAGATGGGTGAATCAGTCCCTGTCATATTTTCATAAGTTCATCTATTAGTCATCCTGCCCCATTTCTGCACTAATCAGCAATCTTCTCAATTCACGTGAACTAGTTCTTTGAAATACATATCCATAAAAAAAAACTCCAAAGCGTATGTCTACTTATATTTTATGTTAGAGTAGATCTCACATTTTAGTTACATTGTGTTTGGTTTAAACTGTCCAGAACTATCCTAACATTGTCCTCTCCCCCCACCGAAACACCAACATCTGATTGATATTAATTCACTCACTGATTCAAGAGCTTACAGATCAGGTTAAATCATACCAAAATTCAAAAGCTGCTCAGTTGATATTTGTTCTGGTGTGGCCGCAATTTAAGTTGTTGAGGAACCACCCACTCATTTCATCCATTATCCTTTCAGGGGATACCAGACTGAAGACCTCTGGAAAGTGTTCCTTCTGGAAAGCACCTCTTTAAATTCCAGCGCAGTCACTCATATAATTCTGAAGCTAGGCAGGGCTGCATGGTTTCTGGCAAGGACGTGCAGTCAGGGGAGGCAGAGACTCACCACTGTCATCATGAAAAGAAAAAAAATGTAAAAGGAAAAAGGCTGAGGTAGTTACTGCCAGAGTCACAGTAGATGACTCTGCTTAGTGCTTAACTGTTTTAAAAAGCCTCTAAAAAAGCAGCCTCTACAGGGGGCGGCAGGAGAACGAGGTGCCTCATTTAGTCTGACTTTATGATCACTTGAGCAGAGTTAAGCAAGGGTTAAAAGGCGAAAAATTCCTTATGCAAAGGAGGCACGTGGTTCTCTCGCCTACTCTGGAGGGCATTTTCTAGAGGCTTTTTAGAGGCTCTGGGATCAACTAGCTCAGTCTGACCTCAGAGCTCTTGCCTTTCTCCTTTTACATTTTTTTTTTCTTTTCATGATGGCAGGCAAGAGCAGAGTTGAAATCCTCTCTGAAACAGCTGGAAAAGGTGCGTGTGTGGGGAGGGGGGAGGAATTCAAAAAGTTTGATTGCATGCAGAGCCACGTTGCCTTTTCAAACACACACACACACACACACAGCTGGATAAAAGTATATAAGACCAGCTTCACTGATTACAAGTTTGAAAAGGCAACGTGGCTCCACCTGCAATCAAAGGCTCGGATCGGAAGGCAGCAGGGGAATATGGGGGGGTGGGGTATGGCAGAGGAGCTGCTTTCAAGCCATTGGAAAATATATCCAATCCAACTTCTGTGTGTTTGAGAGAGAGAGAGGGGGGATCCAACTTCTCTGTATGCGTGTGTCTGTTTGAGAGAGGGGGGAGGGAGGGAGAGAAGGAGGAAGGAGTGGGGAGAAGAAAAAGAATGAAGGAAAACTTATTTTGCAAGGGGGGAAAATCATGTCACTTTAAATTGGAACTGAGCATGCCTGGCTGTGGAATTCTGGGAGTTGAAATCCACAAGTCTAAAAAAAATTAAAACCCCTGTGTCAGTGCCTCACCAGCTATAAACCTCACCGCACGTCACTGGTTTCTAAGCTGGCCAGCAACATGTTCTATAATTCTAGATTCTATGGTTCAGAATTCCTCTATAGTTCCAGACTGGGAGTTCTTTAGATGATTGCAGATACTTCTCTGACAACTTTCCTGACACTAAAGAGACTAATTCAGAAATAGATTGTGTGTAAGAGATGACGAGGCTGAGCCCAAGGGAAGGATCAAGCACGTCATCGCACAAGAGATCTAAATTCAGCCCACCTTGAATTCTCTTGATCCTTATCTACTGCCAATTTGCTCTGACCATTAGTAGTCCAGATTCTTTTAGAGAGTGTTAGCATGCAATAAGCCTGTATTTATTTGAACATCTCTGGTTCCTGATTCTTTATGCTTGACATTATGATTTTTAAAGCTGAGTTTTAATCTGAGACAAGCTGCTTATACTAAGGTTTTGTTTAGGATAACCAAAGGATATTCTTTGGGGCCATAATTCAAAATCTGAATTGGAATAAATTGTGGCAGGTTCAAGTTTAATTTTCTTCTGTCCACCTCAATGTATTAATATAAGAGGGCCATGCAATCCACAAAAAGATGTACGGTTGATAATCCAACTTATTGCATCAGTTGATGTTCCTCATCTTTTCAAAAGTGGTATAAATACAATATGCGTATCAATATCAAAATCCAGAAACATTTTTAAACGTTGTATGGAGGATACACATAGAGGGAAATATTTATCCCTTATTGAAAAAAAACCACAGAATATATTTGCAGAGGTTATCCACAACTTTAAAATGTGATGTTCTATGAAAGTAACAACAACACTTTAGGAGCCAATGTCGCAACGATACATTGTGTGGATTCGGCTGTCCGAATCCGCAGATGACACTTTTGCCCCTGGACGGTCCAGTAGGACCTAAACCGTCCCGAAGAGACAGTGACTGGGAAGACAAGACCTTGCTGGTCGCAGGGACATCACAAAGTCCCTGATCGACCCAAGGGGAGTGCTTCCAACCGGCGGCAAACAGGCAGCCCCCCCCTGGCTGACATAGTTGGAGACGGCTCCAGGAAGAGAGAATGAAAGTGTTTCTACCTGGTGAGGTTTTTTTTTTCTTTTCTTTTAGAAGATTGCCCTAAGAAACTCTTTTCTTAATCTTAATTAGTCCATTAAGCAAGAATTGTTGAGATTGTTGGGAGCAATATGCTGACTCTGTAAACCTCTTAGAGAGGGCTGCAAAGCACTGTAAAGCCGTGTATAAGCGCTATTGCTATTGCTGTGTATGTTTCTCCTTCCATATCCAACTATTAGTTTCATGTAACAAAGTAAAAAAAATTGTATCAAGTCCATCTATTCGCTTCGTTTTCTTGTCGTTTATTGGCGATTGTACATTCAATTTTCCCTGCCACTAGATCCATACCTTGATGGTATGTAATTTCCTTGCCAAATTCATACATTTCGCATTGACCTCATAAAGAGCATAAATTTATCTGCACAGAACCCGCACCGACCCACACTGCAATTCTCACATTTTGCCTCCCTGTACCCCATCAACCTTTACACGCTTTGAATCAGAATTCTGTCGTACATCTTCCCAGGCATGTTTTATGAATCCCTTGTCATTTTTGCACTTTTTCTAGGTTTCCCTTCATACAGGGGACATTAACATGCACGCGTGCATATATTGTAGTGTCAAATGACGCTTCCTTAAACCTCTGTGACGCTCCAGCCGAGGAGCCGAGGTGGCGCAGCAGTTAGGGTGCAGTACTGCAGTTCAGCGGTGCAGTGGTTAGGGTGCAGTACTGCAGTTTCTGAAATTGTCAGGAGCAGACCAGTGATGGGTGGCAGGCGGTACGCCCCGGTACAGGTGTACCAGATCCTGCCCAGAGGACTGGGTACCATTCCAGTACAGTGCTCCGGAGGGCCCATCCGCCCGCGCTCCTTACCTGTGCTTTAAGCTTTCGACACTTCCGCGCACATGCATGGTGCATACAGCACCTTCACAACTCTCTGTGGAGCAGCTAGCAATAGCAATAGCAGTTAGACTTATATACCACTTCATAGGGCTTTCAGCCCTCTCTAAGCTGTTTACAGAGTCAGCATATTGCCCCCACAGTCTGGGTCCTCATTTCAGCCACCTCAGAAGGATGGAAGGATGAGTCAACCTTGAGCCGGTGAGATTAGAACTGCTGAACTGCAGTACTGCACCCTAACCACTGCGCCACCTCGGCTCCTCAGCTGGAGCATCACGGAGGTTTAAGGAAGCATCATTTGACACTACAATATATGCGCGTGCGCATGTGGGTGACTCCGGGGGCCGTTCCAACCATACTGGTTGGAACAGAATCCGGAACCCACCACTGGAGCAAACAGTCATTCTATATATGTTAAACAAACTCCACAGCCCCTCAAAAACAAACCGTATTCGTATTTTAAATTTTTCCGCTTCCGCTATCTACAGATGTAGCTCTAGTGCAAGTGGGGGGGGGAATTTAAAATACAAATATTGAAAGTTTTGAAAACTTACCAAAAGTTCTGAAAGCTGAACGTTTTTAACTTTAGCAATAGCAATAGCAGTTAGACTTATATACCGCTTCATAGGGCTTTCAGCCCTCTCTAAGCGGTTTACAGAGTCAGCATATCGCCCCCACAATCTGGGTCCTCATTTCACCCACCTCAGAAGGATAGAAGGCTGAGTCAACCTTGAGCCGGTGAGATTAGAACCGCTGAACTGCAGATAACAGTCAGCTGAAGTGGCCTGCAGTACTGCACCCTAACCACTGCGCCACCTCGGCTCTTTCCCAAAGCATTTTCATCCATTTTTATTAGACCCTAGATTTATAGGCTCAACATCTAACTATCATTCCTGAAGCAGTATTGAAAATACCTCTTCCTGCATTCTCTTACTTCAGAGTCACCCAACTCATTCAACAGCGTTTATTTTTTAAAATTCCATTCATGCTTTAGATTTTTTTTTTCTCCACTTTCAAAGGATTGTTTTTATTGCATTCAATAATGGCTTTGCTGCACTTCTTTTCATCTTCACCATTCTTGGCTGTTTTGACTACATTTTTGCAGCTTTCCCCCCTTCTATATATTTATAAAATATCTTTGCTCTTTCTCATTTATTCTGTTTATTTATTTTGGCAGCAATTATTCTCTCATATGCACTGTTTGTCATCTGGAGTTTCTTTTACTGCATCATTCCACTAAACAACCTTTTTAATACTTCCCATTAGAATAATTCCACACATTTCTGTGCTATGCTGTAATAAAATACATTTCAATTTGTTCCGAGCAATTTTCAAACCCTTCCTTACTTTCTGTTTCCATTCGTCCTTCTAGGAAACATTAGTACTATCTTCCTGCCATACACGTATTTTCTATTCTTTCAATCATTCTTGCACTCTTGGGTTGGATCCTTCCTGCAATCCTTTTTTTCCCTCGGTTGTTCTTTTTCCCTAAAATTCACTCTTAACACTATCAAGAGGTGGCGCAGTGGTTAAATGCAGCACTGCAGGCTACTTCAGCTGACTGCAGTTCTGCAGTTCGCCTGTTCAAATCTCACCGGCTCAGGGTTGACTCAGCCTTCCATCCTTCCGAGGTGGGTGAAATGAGGACCCGGATTGTTATTGGGGGCGATATGCTGACTCTGTAAACCACTTAGAGAGGGCTGAAAGCCCTATGAAGCGGTATATAAGTCTAACTGCTATTGCTATTGCTATCAAAAACCAGTCTGCATTGTATTTAGAACCTTTCATCATTCAAGTGTCCTGCACTGTTTCCAATCTTTCATTTAAAACAAGCAAATCAAACATTTACAGTGATATCTGTTCTGTTCCTATGAATAGTAGTGAACAGAATTGTTTAAAACATGTGTTACATCTTTTTTCTAAAGCAGATATTCAGCAGTTACCATGCCCATTCATGCTTGGGTCTCTGAATTTTCCAATCAATTTTTATTTTTGTACTCTCACATTTCATGCTCATCCTTTCTTTCATATCAGCTGGCAGAATAATTTATTTCCCTTGATCACATGCATTCAGAATATTGTACAATTTTACCACCAACTCATCCCTGATTCTGTCATTGTTACTATTCACTGGAGCTCAACGTGAAACTATTATGAACCAATGAATCCCAAATTTCTTATGTACCTTGCAACAATCGAGATGACACCAATTTATACCTTCTGAGATAAATTTTAGCCTTTTTATTCGTAATTAAACCTACAAGTTCATCACATTACATAATTAGAGTGCCTGCTTTCTCATCTTCTACAACCTTTTCCTGTGCTTTCATGAGGTTTTTTTTATATAATTTACTTTATTTTTGTTATTTGTGGAAAGGGGTTATAGCAGTGATGACTAGCCTTTTCTGGACCAAGTGGCCAAAGCATGTGTGTATGCGCACAAATGCATGCATGTGCCCGAGATCCAAACCATTGATGCCTATAATATTTGACGGCATTTCAAGCTTGACATGCACCTGATAGTTGGCATTCAGCAGTATTTGCAAATTGACAATATCGGTATAACATAGTGTGATTTGCTTCATTTGTTTGTTTTGGACATAACTAGCCTAGCAGTAATAGCATTTGACAGCTGACAGCTTATAAGATGTCTTACGTGAAGCCTCCCAGTGTCAAAACTGAGAAGTTTGGCAGATTCATTTCTCAAACGTTGAGATAGCTGTTGTGATGACAAAATCAGGAATTTGGCTGACTTCCAGAAAGGACACAGATTTTTGCAAATCAAACAAACGATTAATATTTGCATTAAAGCAAAACTGAGGACTAGCCTAAAGTCTATTAGCTGCCCTCTGAAGCAATTCAGCACTAAGATGTTCTGCTTCGCATGTTGTCTTAGGTAGGCAGATGGTCCCACCTAAAAATCATTTACCAGAGCACAGTTGCGTGCATTTTAATATTATAGTATCAAATTGCAAATATGAATTTTAACTTGACATTTCCTGGTCCAGAAACATAGACAATCAAACCTGGGAAACTTGCCAGGTTTAAATATTTGCAAATATCCATTTCAACCTAAAACTACAGCTGCATTATATGCCAATAAGGCCTATTTTCAAGCCGACATCAAAGTGAAAAGCTGTCTCCCTTTGTCTGCTCAATAGAATAACAGATATATTCCTTGAATTGTTAGCTGCAAGTTTAAGTAAGGGACTGGTAGTAACTAGAAAGCCAGGTGTGTGTAAACAAAAAACAATTTATTTCAGGTCATAGATATTTCATATTTAGATTCTACAATATTGAGTGGATATTGCTTCGAAAAATGGAATAAAGAACACAATTCTTGAATGTAGGCTGGCTATCTTGGGCTAATAGGAGGATCACATTAATATATATTTAGGTACTTAGCCAAAGAATGAATCAGTAAAGAATATTTGTAGCTCAGGGTCAGTGGTGGGTTTCAAAAATTGTTCGAACCTACTCTGTGGGTGTGGCCTCCTTTGTGGGAGTGGCTTGCCACCCATGTGACCGGATGGGAGTGGCTTGCCACCCATGTGACCGGATATGAAGATGCCGACGACACTTGTGAGAACCACCTTAAATTACTGCACTGGCATGCATAAGAATATGATATAAACTTGTTTTTTAAAAGGCATCTTTGATTTGCATTAAAGCAACTTCAACACACACAATGTTCTGATTGCACCACAAACGCTGTAGTCATCCTTCCCTTTCACAGAGGCACTGAGTTTTATAAATAGGAGCATGATAGTGTAGAATAATCATATCCAAGGACCAGTGGTGGGTTTCAAAAAATTTTGGAACCTCTTCTGTAGGTGTGGCCTGCTTTCCGGGTCCATTGGTGGAACCTCTTCTAACCGGTTCGGTAGATTTGACGAACCGGTTCTACCAAATAGGTGCAAACTGGTAGGAACCCACCTCTGCTCAGGGTTGAAATGAAGGGACTTTGATACTCTTTGGGCTTGCTTGATTTTTTGAAGACAGTTCAATCCCCAAACTAGGTAACACCATCAGTGCTAGCAGTATGAGTTTGGGTCATGAAACATTTGCAAGAAAACAAGCAAGTTCAGAGAGCACCAAGGATTCAAAGAATGAATCAAATCACGTGTTAGATTAGGTGAATGATGAGACAGACTCAGGCTTCAGTGACAAGCAACAGCTTTTTATTAAGACAACTACGTACAATCCAGCCCCGTTCTGTTTCACAGTGAACCCTTTTATAGGGAGCTGTCGAACGGCTCGGCCAATTGGCTTTTAGTATTTTCCTGCCAGATCGGAGGTCCTTGGTGGAACCTACCATACTGGCGGTCAGTATGTAACACCCCTCCCCTCTTAGTTGGGCCGATCCGGCTGGTAACATGGTCACGCAGGTATGCGGGTCTTTTAGAGACTCTCTCTGTGACCTGTACAGTTCAGTTGGTGCTGGGATTTCGGTGAAGTCAGTCAGACCTGTTGTCTCTCCAGCTTCGCCTGGTGGAAGCTCCTGGAACCTTGGGCATGGCTGGAGTTCATAGAGCCAGTTTGCTCAGAACTCACTGCGGGCCCCCAACTTTCTCGGATAAGTACCATGTTTCCCCGAAAATATGACATCTCCTGATAACAAGCAACATCAAACCAGCATCGGAAGTGTGAAAAGGAAGAGAGGACTTTTTAACATGCGTGGTGGACTTGTGGAAAAGGAACAAAAAGGTGCAAATCCATACAATGATGCAAAAAATATTGCGGATTAATGTCACAGTGAAACCAAAATTATTCTTACTGGGTTTTATGAACATAGAATTAGGATAGATAGATAGATAGATAGATAGATAGATAGATAGATAGATAGATAGATAGATAGATAGATAGATAGATAGATAGATATAGATTAAGATATAGATTAGATATAGATTAGATATAGATATAGGATATCACCACCAAACATCCACAAAGAAAGCAGACAAAAACCCACACTGATGAGGAGGCACGACCAAGGACCAGAAGCCAGACTGCAAATGCACCATTAGTCTCTTTAAACCCTCCTATCCTTACATGAAACACAAACCCCCAACCAATCAGAACACACCTCCACCCTATCAGAACACAGCCAAGCTCCCACCCAATCAGCTCAAACCCCCACTGGCAGTTAAAAGGAAGAAACAGCCAAGATTTCACATTGCTCCTGGAAGCACGAAGCCTGAAGATGAAAAATGAGACTTCATCGAAACGTCGCCAAGACACTTCCAATTTTAGGCGGCAGAAAACCTGAATAACCAAAGACCTACATAGATAGAGATAGAGATAGAGATAGAGATAGAGATAGAGATAGAGATAGAGATAGAGATAGAGATAGAGATAGAGATAGAGATAGAGATAGATATATATATATATATATATATATATATATAGAGAGAGAGAGAGAGAGAGAGAGACAGACAGACAGACAGACAGACAGACATACATACATACATACATACATACATACATACATACATACATACATACATATATATATATATATATATATATATATATATATATATATATATATATACTTAAAGTCACAACCCCTGGTATGCCCAAGTATGGGAGGAAGGTCACACTTCCACTCTCTGTCATTAGGCTCGTCACAAGAGACCATCCAGACAGAAACCCAATATTTTTTACTGTTGCCTTTTTGTTACATTTGTTATATTTATGCTGATAAATAAATAAAGGGAGACTAGTATAGATCTATTTCAAGCTTGTGTTGTGACTTTGGGTTGTGACTTTAAGTATATACCTCCCACCCTGGCTGGCTGATAAGGAGTCGTTCTCTGTAGCTCAAATGGTTAACTCCCTGCCTGGGAGGCAATGGAGCACAGGTTCGATTCCCAAACATGGGTATGGCTAGCTGATGAGAACTAAATAGCTTGAAAAAAATGTATTGATGATCTCAGGATTCGGGGATTTTAAAAAAGATGAAGAACATAGGGAAAAGATTAAGATTATAATTGCTTAGAAGGGAAGAAGGCATAACTGTCTGTTTTCTTTTTTATTCCCTTCCTTTCTCTCTTTTTCTTCTTTACTCTGTTTTGTTGTTTTGCATACAGTACTTTACTGTACTAAACACACAGACACACACACACACACACACACACACACACACACACACAAACACACACACAGAGCTCAGCTCAATGGGTAGTATGTATCTTCCCCAATCTTGGATCCTCTACCAGAGGCCTGAGAATCTGAGTGTTCTGCATTCTTCTGCCTATAAAGCTCTCATACTGGGATCTCCTGGAGCCACTTTCCCAGCTTAAGAGACACTGCTCCAAGTTCTCCTACCACCTCTAGGATGGCGCAGTGGTTAGGGTACAATACTGCAGGCCACTTCAGCTGACTGTTATCTGCAGTTCAACGGTTCTAATCTCACCGGCTCAAGGTTGACTCAGCCTTCCGTCCTTCCGAGGTGGGTGAAATGAGGACCCAGATTGTTGGGGGCGATATGCTGACTCTGTAAACCGCTTAGAGAGGGCTGAAAGCCCTATGAAGCGGTATATAAGTCTAACTGCTATTGCTATTGCTATTCTTCGGCCTTTACTTTTGCCATACTCTCTAGTTTCTCCTGCAGGCCAGTAGTGGGATTCAAATAATTTACCAACCAGTTCTCTGCCCTAATGACCAGCTGGGTAGGTGGGGCTCGGCGGTCATGTGATCTTGTGGGCGTGGCCAAGTCAATGTCACTCAGGTCGATGGGGGCTTCGCCTTAGCTGTTATAATGTCATAAGGGTTAACCGGAGAGGCAGTTTCTGTAAGCGGGGCAATAAAGATTAGGCTAGAAACAACACCAGAATGTTTCCTTCCTGCCTTCCTTACAGGATTAGCCCTGTAAAGTGGGGAAAAAACAAAAGGAGATTTTTTCCAACAACTGGTTCTCCGAACTGGTTAGAAAGTTAAGAACCGGTTCTCCCGAATAGGTGCGAACTGGCTGAATCCCACCACTGCTGGAGGCCCTAGTACTTCTCTATCCTCTGATGTTGTTGTTACTTGGCACAGTCGATGCTGTTTCTCCCTAAAGATAGTCTCCTTTAACCTGGTTAATTCAAACTGTCTTAGAAACTTTTCTCAGACCCCCCCCTCCCCACTCAAGCTGATTTCTCACTCTACATTTAGCTTTCCTACCTCCTTGCAATCACTTCATCATCACTATTGTTAGCATATTTTTTTTAAAAAAATCCCATTTTAGCCCCCCAAAAATTGGGAGATTTGAATAACTAGAGCTTCATTTTGTTTGTCATGCATAGTTCGCTTCATACTTACGTAGAAAATAATGACTTGTCACAGTGTTTAAATATAGCAGCAGCCATGAAAATATGAATTATTATTAAGAACAATAAGGGATATTTTTATAACTCCCCGTGCCAAAAACAAACGTATTTCTGACAAAGAAGCTTCCTTTCAAAAAGAAGTAATACCTTTCCCACTTTAAGTGAACGATGGCTGTGGTGAGAACATGCAGGACCCCCATGTAATAAAGGACAAACACATCTTCATTCATCTGTTGTTGTTGCTACATTCCTCTTACTCGCTTGCTTAAAAAAAAATTAAAAGATTTGTTTGTTGTAAAACAGGTGTGCGACCTTGGCAACTTTAAGATCTGTGGACTTAAAGCTATAGTAGCTGGGGAATTCTGGGAATTCTGGGAGTTGAAGTCCATAGGTCTTAAAGTTAGAGCCGAGGTGGTGCAGTGGTTAGGGTGCAGTACTGCAGGCCACTTCAGCTGATTGTTATCTGCAGTTCAGCGGTTCTAATCTCACCGGCTCAAGGTTGACTCAGCCTTCCATCCTTCCGAGGTGGGTGAAATGAGGACCCAGACTGTGCGGGAGATATGCTGACTCTGTAAACCGCTTAGAGAGGGCTGAAAGCCCTATGAAGCGGTATATAAGTCTAACTGCTAACTGCTAAGTTGCCAATGTTAGACAGCCCTGTTGTAAAATGATTGAAGTCCCAGCAACCATTTAGAGCAGTTAAACCTTTCCTCAAGCAGGCATTTAGATGGCTCTCCCTTCACAAGCCATACACCAAAGCAGTGCTCTGAGAATTCAGCTTTGCAATGAAAGCAATATTGGAAACTATTTGTGTTAAAAGTATACACAAATATAACAATATATTTTCTGAAGCCTTCTGCAGTAAATGTCTAACTCTGAGAAACTTTCTCTCATAGCCATATTGCAATCCTTTCCGCATCATACGAGATCTTCAGAGAAACATTGTTGTGGACCCAGACACAGCAGTGGTGGGTTTCAAATAATTTAACAACCGGTTCTCCGCCCTAATGACCAGCTAGGTAGGTGGGGCTCGGTGGTCATGTGACTTGTGGGTTGGCTACGCCCACCCCAACATCACTCACGTTGATGGGCGCTTCACCTTAGCTGTTACAATAAGGTGTTAACCAGAGAGGCAGTTTCTGTAAGCAGGGCAATAAAGATTAGGCTAGAAACAACACCAGAATATTTCCTTCCTGCCTTCCTTACAGGATTAGCCCTGTAAAGTGGAAAAAAACAAAAGGAGATTTCTTCCAACAATCGGTTCTCCAAACTGCTTAGAAAGTTACCAACCGGTTCTCCTGAATAGGTGCGAACCGGCTGAATCCCACCACTGAGACACAGGTACTTCTTTGATCCTTCCCAAAACATGGAATGCTGTAGATGTGGAGTTCCAGATCATATGGAAAGCTAATCTGATTTCCCTACAGATGCCCATACCTAAAAATCAGCCTCGAGGTCAGAAAACTATGCCCTCTAATTATCCAAAGCTTACCTAGTATGCCTGGATTTCTAAAAGAACGCTTTGTGAATAATATATATATATTTAAAAACTACCTCCCTCAACATCGCTCTTGTACGTGTTATTGCTACCTAATTTTAAAGTACTATTCTAATTTTATTCTTGAAGCAGACTGTCCCACTGTGCTTCACATATTTCTGATATAATGCTGGAAGAGAAAAAAAGCTGCTTAAAAAAACATTCCGTTTTCTGTAGCTATGCATGTATTTTATTAGGTGTGTATGAGAGAGTTTGAGATAGGCTGTATTCTTCAATAGAAACTGTATACAGTAATGTCACACTACTGTATACTTTTGTCACAGAATAAGAGAAGGTTTGAGATAGACAATAGTTTCACACATTCATTCACACTGGCTTATTGCTTGCTAGCAGTTAAGATAGATAGATGATAGATGATAGATGATAGATGATAGATGATAGATGATAGATGATAGATGATAGATGATAGATGATAGATGATAGATGATAGATGATAGATGATAGATGATAGATGATAGATGATAGATGATAGATGATAGATGATAGATGATAGATGATAGATGATAGATGATAGATGATAGATGATAGATGATAGATGATAGATGATAGATAGATAGATAGATAGATAGATAGATAGATAGATAGATAGATAGATAGATAGATAGATAGATAGATACAGAGATAGATAGATACAGAGATAGATAGGTGTTGTGGCCCAGCAGGAGCCGTTGGAGCTGCCACCAGACTCCGACAGCGAGGGGCCCTCTGAGTCGGCTCTGGAGGATGTGGAGGACCCTGGACAGGGTTCTGACTCCGAGCAGGGCGCAGAGAGGCTGGTTGGCCACCAGGAGGCACCTGAGCCTTGGACCAGTGGGGAAGAGACAAGGGAGAGTGAGCCGGAAGCCAGTACTGAGTTGTTCCTGGATGCACACCATTGAAGAGCTAATAGGCGTCAGGAAAAATTACGCAATTACAGGAGGTGATTGCACTCAGCTGGTGGTCATTAGGCTCCTTTCCAGACTATAAAAAGCTACTTGTGCACACACCCCTCTTTGCAGAAGCCAATGCAGGATTGAATGTCGGAGGACATTAGTGTAAGCTTGGCAGGCTGGAGGGATATATACTAGGTTAGATACAATGTATTAGATTTCAATGTTATGCGACTTCACATGTATACTGTTTTTCTTTAATCTCTCCTTAAAAATAGGATAAGCCAAGTACATTGACATATAGTGGAAATACACCAAGGGGAGGAGGAGTGGGATAGAAGAAAGAGGGGGAGAGAGGGATGGGAGAGAGGGATGGGAGAGAGGGTGGGAGGGAAGGGAGGGAGTGGATTGGGAGAGAGGAGTGGTAGAGGGGGAGGGGAGGTAGGGAAGAGGGGAATGATGGAGGGAAGATAGAAAGTTGGAGGGGGGTGGAAGAAAGAGGTGTACGGAGAGTGGAAGAGGTATATTAGGTTTCTATTTTTTGGGGTATTGTTGACAAGAGGAATTGCTGCGATTATTGTTTAATGCTGCATGGCTCCGGCTATGCACAGTATATATGTAAGTGTAGGAAAATGAAAAATGGAAAATAAAAATCTTTTTCAAAAAAAAAAAATGTGAAAGAAAAAGAACTAAAACACATCAAGGAAGCCTTCAAAATGTGTGGCTTTCCCAAGTGGGCTTTCATCAAATCTCAAAAACGACCCTACAGGAACACCTTCATAACAGACAACAAAGAGAACAATAAACAACGCAACGTTGTTGTTTCATACATTTCAGGAATATCAGAAAACTCAGGAGGATCTTCAGCCAACACAACATCCATGCAACACTTCACAAGAATACACTAAGGCAGAAGCCAAGGACAAGATACCCAGACACAAACTGAGCAACGTGATATACGCAGTATGATGCAGTGAACCGTGTGCAGTTCTGTATACTAGGGAAACAAAAACAACTACTTCATAAACACATGGCACATCCAGAAGCTTCTTGAATGAGAAGCAAAACATCTTCAAAGAAAAACCAGTTGCCTCTTGAAAAAGCACCTTTGGGACATAAAACGTGGGCAGTAGATTGGACTGAGAAACAGCAATTCACCTAGTCATCCACATAATTGCCAAGAACCCGGATGCAGCAGAGTGAGTGAGGGCGCGGATGGAGTTTCTGGAGCCAGTTCAGTAGGAACTCGCTGCGGGTTCTACCACAAAACCGCGGACGACAAAATCGCGGTCGACGAAAGCACGTATGTGACATCATCACAGCGCGACGGAAAAGATCGAAAAATGTAAAAATAAAGCGAAAACCTTACCCTAACCCCCCAAACCTAACCCTAAACCTAACCCTAAACCTAACCCTAAACCTAACCCTAAACCTAACCCTTAACGTAACGAAAAACCTAACGCTAACCCTTAACCTAACGCTAAACGTAACGCTAACGCTCTAACCCTAACCCTAACCCTAACCCTTAACCTAACCCTAACCCTAACCCTTAACCTAACCCTTACCTTTATGTGAATCGGCTTGCTGTAATTTAATTTTTATTTCAATTTTTCGATCTTTTTCGTCGCGTTGTGATGACGTCACATACGCGATTTCGTCAACCACGGTTTTGTGGAACGCGGTTTTGACGGGTCACGCTCGCTGCGGCCCTGCAACTTCACCATATAAGTACGCAGGTACCTTCAGGCTTGAGAAGTCTGTGGAAGGAGTGAATTCGTGTTCCTTTTGGGTAGGGCTTTGGCTAACTCAGGCAGGAGTTACCTCTGGTTGCCTAAGGTTG
The DNA here is from genome assembly GCF_051295495.1 of Thamnophis sirtalis. NCBI lineage: Eukaryota > Metazoa > Chordata > Lepidosauria > Squamata > Natricidae > Thamnophis > Thamnophis sirtalis. Next base: position 61,430,172 of record NW_028261392.1, on the reverse strand, counting down.
GATGGAGAGAGATGGCCAGACCTTTCAACCAATTAGATTTGAATACTGTTCCCACCGGAACAGAGGACCTTGGTGGAAACTACCATATTGTTTGTCAGTATGTAGCAGAAGCCATCCTCCAAAATATTCATCAAGAACTATTCTGGTCTGTTCTAGAGCAGTACTTCATCATATACACTCACATCGTCTTTAAAATTAAATTTGGGGGAAAAAAATAATACAAAAAGAGTACATAAGTATGAAATGATGACTCAGTAATACTAACTTGAATAATTGCTGGGCATCTAAAAGACAAATCACTGTTTTATGGCACAAGCATTTACATTTTAAAGCCTTTCTTGCCTTTTAATCTACAATCTTCTATAATTCCATATTTGCCAAGGTAAACCTTACAATTTAACTGTGAGATTGAAATCACTATTATCTATTTTATAAATAGACACAGAAGCTAAGCCAAGCCTATGATTTCCCCAAGTTCCTCTACCCAATTCATGATATATTACTATATAATAATAATAGTAGCAGTAAGCCAGTGGGACTCACCGACAAATGCACGCACGACAAATGCGTGCCGACAAAACCATGGCAAGAAAACCGTGAGGTCGAAATCGGGCCCACAACAGAGCGCCGACAACAGTGCGCCATCAACAAACAACGCGAAAACAATGTCATAACCCTAACCCTAACCCTAACCCTTACCTTAACCGTAATCACGCTTTTGTCGGCGCGCTGTTGTTGGCACGCTGTTGTGGGCGCAATTTCGACATCGCGGTTTTTTCACCGCAGTTTTGTCGGCACGCTTTTGTCGGGCGCGCATTTGTTGGGTCACAAGCCAGTGGTGGGATTCAGCCAGTTCACACCTATTCGGGAGAAGCGGTTGGTAACTTTCTAAGCAGTTCGGAGAACCGGTTGTTGGAAGAAATCTCCTTTTGTTTTTTTCCACTTTACGGGGCTAATCCTGTAAGGAAGGCAGGAAGGAAACATTCTGGTGTTGTTTCTAGCCTCATAAATAAATAAATCTACAAATCTACAAATCTCATCTTTATTGACCTGCTTACAGAAACTGCCTCTCTGGTTAACCCTTATTACATTGTAACAGCTAAGGTGAAGCGCCCATCAACGTGAGTGATGTTGAGTTGGCCACACCCACCCAGTCACATGACCACCAAGCCCCACCTACCCTGCTGGTCATTAGGGCAGAGAACCGGTTGTTAAATTATTTAAATGCCACCACTGCAGTAAGCTGTAACGAAGGTATCAAAAGCATTTTACAAGGAATAGAAATAAAAAAAGAAAGTGGTATCTGTAGGAACTATAGAACAGCTGGGTATGGTTCTAAAAATCCAGAGCCATGATGAATGAATGACCAACCCAATTATAACATAAACGATGATTCCAGGACCCATCAGCTATGTTACAGACTGGGGAGCAATTCAGGATATATTATTATTTGGAACTGTGGGATTAATATTGTTCTTCAGCATACTGCACTGTTCCCAGTGGTGGGTTTCAAAAATTTTTTGGAACCTCTTCCGTAGGTGTGGTCTGCTTTCCGGGTCCACTGGTGGAACCTCTTCTAACCGGTTCGGTAGATTTGACGAACCGGTTCTACCGAACCGGTGCAAACCAGTAGGAACCCACCTCTGACTGTTCCCTTCTTCCTTCCTTTTTGTCCATTGTAGAACTCTTTCCTTTTCCCTCCACCCTTTTATCTTAAGATGCCAACAAAAATCTTCTAGTGTAATAGGAAGAAAAGAACTCAGCATCTCAGGTCTTTTTTTTTTAATTTGCTAAGGTGCTAATTAAACACATGAGCTTGAGGGGGGGAGTCATGAAAGTGAGCATTCTTGTCCTTGGCAAAAACAAAACCTCTCTGACAATGCAGTTACTCCTTCAGCCTTCGTTTTGCAGCTCCTCCTTATCGTTCTCCAATTCACTTGAATATCCTTACTGCTCTCTTCACGTTTTTTAAACTCCTCACTAGCTGTCCATGTAATGATTTTTCCTCACTATCGCAATCACCGCCATTTTGTTTTTTCCAATGGTACCTAGCGGTTCAGGTCACATCCTTACTGCAATCACTGCTCTTTCCTATGGTGATTCACACTCTATAATATATATTATCACTTAAATCAACCTACCAGGATAATTACAAGATCATGCAAGCCTCAGATTTAACTCTCAAGAGTCAGGATCATTCTGAGCAGCCAGAATAGGACTGCTTAGAAAGGGTAAGTAAATCCCTTGCTAAAAAATGGGATTTTGTTCTAAGGGAGAACAATATCTGGAATGAGGCGTTCCCTATTAAGAAAATAAAAACTATATGCCCAATGGTGGGATTCAGCCCGTTCACATCACTTGGGGAGAACCGGTTGTTAACTTTCTGTGCAGTTTGGTGAACTGGTTGTTGGAAGAAATCATTAGGGCAGAGAACCAGTTGTTAATTAATTTGAATCCCACCACTGTAATAGGCCTATTAACTTTCGATGAAGTATGAGAAAATGGCTGCAAAATTTGGACTGCAAGAATTTCAGGTGACCTTCAGTCCTGGTTTCATATTTCATATTTTGATTTCTTTTTATCTGAGTTCCTACTTGTTGTGCTTTCCACTATTGACGTAGTGACTGGGCTCATACAACATACTTCACAAAGTCAGTTAAGGTTTAGCAACCTCATTTGCACAAGCTAACTTTGGTTAGTATTAGCTTTTATGAACTCTGTTTTAAATAAAGACTTAAATAAAGACAATAAATGGTTCGGCGTGTTGTGTAAACCTAGCTCATTTAATTGATAAGTCAGTTGGGTGAATGTAGAAAATAGGTTAATTCTTGGATTATGCTTTCCTGTGGTAGTGAATATAGACAATGTATTTTAAGTCTGATAGGAAACTAGTGAGAGGAACACATCCCACCCCACAAAAAAGAATAGCAAATATTAATAATATTTGGGGAGCTTTTTTTGGATATGGGAATCACACATTCCAGAGATGAAGATAACAAATTTTATTCCCATGACACCGGTGCATTATCTTAGAGGGTTTTTTTTTTATTTGTTTGGATCTGATAGGATGAAATGGCAGCTGCATGCATCAGTATTTAAATAGATATTCAGGATTTTAAATGGAAGGTGCTAGCTCTACTTCTTTAATTGCTCAGAGGTTAAAATTTGTTCTTCCAGATCTGATCTGCAAAAATCCAGAGCCTCTTTAGATGGCAGGGGGTGGGGGGGGGGGAATACAGAAAACTAATTCTAAGGAGTGATCCCAATTTTTGGATCCCATATAAGGGAGACTGATTAAGTGTTTCTTTATCTTTTATGCAGAACCATCCTTACCAGTGGTGGGATTCAAATAATTTAACAACCAGTTCTCTGCCCTAATGACCAGCTGGATAGGCAGGGCTGGGGGGGGAGGGGGTGTCATGTGACTGGGTGGGCATGGCCAACTCAAAGTCACTCACATCGATGGGCACTTTGCCTTATCTGTTACAATGTAGTAAGGGTTAACCGGAGGGGGAATTTTTGTAAGCAGGGCAATAACGATGAGGCTAGAAACAACACCAGAATGTTTCCTTCCTACCTTCCTTACAGGATTAGCCCTGTAAAGTGTGAAAAAACAAAAGGAGATTTCTTCCAACAACCGGTTCTCCGAACTGCTTAGAAAGTTAACAACCGGTTCTCCCGGATAGGTGCGAACTGGCTGAATCCCACCATTGATCCTTACCCACAGGTGGTTTTCTTTTGAAGCTTCCTTCTCTTTAGTTTTATTTTCCTTCACCATTTCTCCTGCTATCATATCTCCCTACTACGTTATTTTCTCTATTGGTAAAATTTGCTACTGATAAACAGAGAATTTTGCAGACAAGAGAGATCAGGCTTAGAAAACAGATTTTCTTATAATGTTTTCCCATCAAAGTTAAGGAATCCTTGTTTGTACCAGGTGGCAATGAGACCATCTCAAAGTTGAAAAAAAAAAGTGCTCTTTGGACAAGGTTAATTGCATTGAAGATGAGAAAGGAGATCCTATTATACACAGATGTCTCATCAAGGATAAGAGATAACAAGGATATTTTTAGATTTTTTTTTAGATATTTTATTAATATTTATAGGCCGCCCTTTTCCCCGAGGGGACTCAGGGCGGCTTACATAAAATAGGGAGGGGGGGTATAAACAATAAACATAAAACAATACATAAGAGTAAAATAGTACACAACATTCATTCATCATCCGGGTGGGGACAGATTGTGGTCTTTATCCCCAGGCCTGACGGGATAGCCAGGTCTTGAGGGCTGTGCGGAAGGTCTGGACGGTGGTGACGGTATGAATCTCCATGGGGAGATCGTTCCAAAGGGTCGGAGCTGCTACTGAAAAGGCCCTCCTCCGTGTAGTTGCCAGTCGGCACTGACTGGCGGATGGTATTCGGAGGAGGCCCAATCTATGTGATCTTATAGGTCGCAGGGAGGTAATTGGCAGGAGGCGGTCTCTCAAGTACACAGATCCACTACCATGGAGGGCTTTATGGGTGGTAAGTAGCACCTTGAAGCGCACCCGGAGATCAACAGGTAGCCAGCGCAGCTCGCGGAGGATAGGTGTTATGTGGGCGAACCGAGGTGCGCCCACAATCACTCGCGCGGCCGCATTCTGGACTAGCTGAAGTCGCCGGATGCTCCTCAAGGGCAGCCCCATGTAGAGCACATTGCAGTATTCCAGCCTAGAGGTCTCTTTGGTGACTAAAAATGCCTTCATAATTCCGCACGACAACACTAAACTCTCGCATGAAAATATAAAATCTTATAGACGTTATGGCTAAGAATTCAATATTCAGTCCCTGCCCGCTAAACTTCCACTGGATTCATCAGTACTATTTATGGAATGGATTTTTTAAAAGTTGTATATCTGTATAGACAGTAATGGAGAGAACCCATGAGGTGGCATTTTGTATTTTCATGGACACATTTATCCACACATGCTGAGTGAGGCAGCATCTGTCTTTTCCTCCAAACAGACACTAGGGAACAAACCAAAAATGTGAAGAAGACTAGTGTAAATATAGACCCGTCAGTAACACTTCTATTCATTTCAGTAGATTTACATCTCACAATATATAAATGTATAACACTCAAAGTTGTTTGGTTTAAATGCTGCAAGTCTCTCTTTTTTTTCACAACAACAAATTAACATTTTACTTATAAATAAACAATTTGACATGCTTAGATAAAGATAAATATAAAGATATTTCCTTTGAAGTTCTGTCTGGCTGTCGTTTGTGAACGACCCTGTTCTGACCCCTCAGAACAGGGTCCTATAAAAGAGTTTCTTCTATTGAGATTTTCAGTAATTGTAGTGATGGACAGTGGTTTTGTGTCCTTGAGAAACTAGAAAAATTGTGAAAATTGTCTATCCCATTTGTCTGCTTCTAGATGGAGAATTTCAAATGTCTGTCCAGCTCTACATTTAGCTTCATTGTCAGTCCACTCATCATTGAACTGTTGTGTCATTTAATGTTGGAAGGAAGGAAGGAAATAGGTTACCTTTATTTACATTTTATTGTCCAAAATTTTCTATAAAAGTGAATGCAGTTTTTATATTTGTTGGTTTGTATCTTCAATATTAATATAATATCTGGTGAGTCTTGAACACGCTGTAATGGGAAACTCTCATCCTTCTGGATTCGTTCTCACACACAAAGAATAAAACTACCCATTTTTCAGCATTAATAAAAGATTCTTGGCACAGCAGCCTCTAATATCCAATTCCCTCAAGGATGTTTTCAGTATTATAGGTGACAAGATCGGGAAGGAAAAGAGCTGGCACAAACCACCACAATCCAAAATTAAAATACAGAATGTTGCCAATGGGGAAGATTCTTCAATGAGGACCCAGATTGTTGGGGGCAATATGCTGACTCTCTGTAAACCGCTTAGAGAGGCCTGAAAGGCCTATGAAGCGGTATATAAGTCTACTGCTATTGCTATTGCTATCTTGGATAATTAAAGCATTAATTCACACCCCATCCTTTCTTCAAGCAGGCCGGTGTGGTCCAGACAGTAATATTTTTTCAATATAATTTGCTATTTTAAGTGCAGCTTAAATTCTGTACAGTACCATTTGTTAGGAATTGTTAGTATCCCTCCTATATGCATATACACATACACATACACACACAAACACAAACACACACACACACACACACAAGATATATTCTACCCATTATTTTTTTTAACAAAAAATCTTTAAAACATTGTTCATTGTTGTGGCCCAGCAGGAGCCGTTGGAGCTGCCACCAGACTCCGACAGTGAGGGGCCCTATGGGTCGGCTCTGGAGGATGTGGAAGAGCAGGGCGCAGAGAGGCTGGTTGGCCACCAGGAGGGGCCTGAGCCTTGGACCAGTGGGGAGGAGACAAGGGACTGTGATCCGGACGTCATACATTGGAGCAATGGGGAGGAGACAAGGGAGTTGGTCCTGGATGACCGGCAATGGAGAGCTAATAGGCGTAAGGAACAGTTACACAGTTACAGGAGATAATTGCACTCAGCTGGTGGTAATTAGGCTCCTCTCAAGACTATAAAAGGAATGATTGTGCACATGCTCGTTGCAGGAGTCAACGTATTCACTAGAGCTGGAGAACTCCCGTGGCTAGCTTGGCAGGCTGGATTGCTGCCAAGGTTAGTCTGTGCTGGATTGCTGCCAATGTCTAGTCTGTATGTTAATAAATCCTTGAAGTATCTTTGTCTCGGCATGCTTTGGTGTAGGACGACGGGGGGGTCAGAACAGACATGTAGTGTTATTTATGATCAGTTTCCTTTGTTTTTCCTCACCTTTTCAGGAAGTGATAATGATGGCACTTATAAAGGACAGCCAAGCTTAGATAAATATGCTATTTCATTTCAAAGACCAGTTTAAAGGGACTAATTCCCAACTTAAATTGATTTTAACTATCAAATTCTTTACTTTTATTCAGAGGTGCCCAAGCCAAAAATAGCACTCGATTGCTATTTGTCAAAAAGAACAGTTCTTAGTGCATTGAAAAGGAAAATGTTGGTATGAATATTCATATTTTGCAGGTGCTTCTCTTAATTTTGTCATGATTTTTCCACACATGTCCATTTACTGCAATTATTTTTCCATGAAAAAATATTTCCATTACTAATATAGATTAGTTAGTCGAAATTATTAGTTACAAAATACAAAATCTGAAAGTATGCAGGTGTACTGTGGGTATTTTTTATATATATATTCAGTACATTAAAATAGAGGCTGTTTGGTATCGTGGTTGAATGCAGCCTTCAAGTCCATTTTCATATTGGAATTCAGCTCTTGGGCTAAACAAATGCTAGAGCAGTGTTTCTCAACCTAGGTGTGAGCTGGCTGAATCCCACCACTGATTACAAAGTGCTCCTGGGGGCTGAGGAGGGCAAAAATGAGCAAAAAACAAAGTGTTTTTGCCCCCTCAAACCCCAGGAGCACCCTACAAGCCTCCCAAAGCTCTGCATGTCCTTTTTTTTTGCAAAAAAACAATGCAGGCAGAGTGCAAAAACTTTTTAAAAAATTTACCTCTTCAAAATCATGATGCGTCTTATACTCCGGTGCATCTTATAGTCCAAAAAATATGCTAATCCTTGATGGGGTTTACATCACTAAAAGGCCTGTTTATTTTTGGCCATCTTTTAACTATTCAGCTTTTTGCAGTCCTGGGATTGCAAAAGGGAAGCTTACTATAGTTACATTTTTCTACATGTTGTTTCTATAGTGGCAAGAGAGTTTTAAAGATGACAAAATTCTGGCCAGTTAAAGGTGAAATAGACATTAGTGGAATGCCCAGAATCTGGGAAAAGCAAGACCAACTGGTTAATATGTCAATCCTTCAAGAAATAAAGGGTTAGTGTTGGGTTTTCCAAATTTTGGGACCAAATAAAAATCCTTTCTCTTTCCAGAGAAATTGTTGGCACTATGGAAAAAAGATCACCTGTTTGATTATTCTAATACGTAAGGGATGGGTGTGAGGGTGATCTGGTTGTGACATTTGTCACTACATTGATTTTCAGGATGGATTTGGCTGATCTGACTACTTAGGTCATGGGTTGTCAACCTGGTCCCTACCGCCCACGAGTGGGCATTTTGGGATTCCAAGTGGGCGGTAGGGACTTCGGAGGTTAAAACCTCCTTTTGAGCGAATGGGCAGGCGCGAGCGCACCCATCAATAAACCAAAGTGCGCGTCCACGCAAACAATGCAAACACGTGGGAAGAGGAAGGGGAGGAGTGGAAACTGATAGCAGGGACAGGCAGATAAGTTTTGTTATCTTATAAAATAAAGCGGAGCAGAGCAGTTGCAAAATAGGAGAAAGAAAAGTTATAGGCAGGAGAGAATTGTTGTTGGCTAATAATAATAAGTGGGCTAACTAGCTCAGCCTTACTTTTGTACATTGCCGTAAGGAAGGTTAAAAAAAAGGAGATCAAAAGGAAAATATAAAAAAATAACAAAAAAGGGAAGAAAAATAGAGAAAAGGGGATAAAATAAAGGAGGAGAGTAAGCAGTGTTTAGTCTGGCTCATAAATTAAGTTTTGCTATCATAAAATAAAAGAAAGAATTAAGTAAAGGAAGAAGAAGGAGAAAATAAAAAAGGGAAAAAGAGATCCTTGATATAGTGAAATACTATAAGAAAGGTAAAGAAGAAGAAGGCAGGAAAAGGAATTTTGTTTTGATGGTGACACTTAATAAAAATTGGCACCTAACACAGCATTGTTTTTGGTGTTCGTAATAAAAGGGAAAAGAGGAGGGGAAAAAGGCACTGTGTGGAGTGCAGATCAAAACGTAAGAGTAAAAGTAGTTGTTAAATTGTGAAACAAATTTAGAACTCATGTCTGAAAAAAAGAAATATGCTCATGTTCCGCACTTGCGCAAAAACTGGTGGGCGGTAAGGAAATTTTTCCATCAAGAAATATCCATTAGTGGGCAGTAGGTAGAAAAAGGTTGACTACCAATGACTTAAGTAGACTGTATTGTCCTCTCTCATTGCTCAATGTGTATCTCTCCTGAAGTTGTGTAAATGGTGGAAGAAAAAAATTATCCCAGATAGGAGTGTATCACTCTTTAGTCAAGGGTACACAATAGCTGAATTTCCCTGCTAGAATCTCTAAAGACTTCAGCTGACTGCAGTTCAGCAGTTCGGTGGTTCAAATCTCACCGGCTCAGGGTTGACTCAGCCTTCCATCCTTCCGAGGTGGGTAAAATGAGGACCCGGATTGTTGTCGGGGGCAATATGCTGACTCTGTAAACCGCTTAGAGAGGGCTGAAAGCCCCATGAAGCGGTATATAAGTCTAACTGCTATTGCTATTGCTAAAGAAGCTTGATATACAAGGGGTGCCTTTGTAATAAAGGCAATCCATTTGCACAGATAAACAATCTATTTTTTTTATTTATTTGATTTATTTACAGTACATTCTACGGAAGAATACATCTGTGTTTCTCTTTTGCTTTCCATAAACTCAGACCAAATTGCCACCAAGTTGTATTAGATACTTAACATTTGACTTTAATCTGACTTCCCCCAGAATTTAAAGAAAGGTATAATAAATCAGCCTTTCCTGCTGTTGTCTGAAAATATATCTAGTAGGGATATGTTGTGTCTATTTAATGTTTGGCTTGAAGGGACTGTCTCTTTTATTATTAGCACTTCTGAAATGTTCAATTAGAAGATTTTTCCTTGCTTTTTACCTTCTATAATATATAATTACATGAGATACAAAAGTACAGTGAGGTTGCTATATGTTTTATGAATCTTCTGGAGGAGTATTTATACTCATTAGTGACAGATTTAAAGAAAAACATCTACTTGGATTCAAAGGGAGAGGCAATTTTCGATTTTCCACAATATATTTTTTTGTCCTACAATTCTGTGTAGCATATCATGTTTTCTTTGACTATGTACGTGTAACTCCTGATTGAACAGAATGGATATCATAGCAGACAATCTGTATTCTCTGATAGGTGAATAGTTAGGCAGCATAACTGCAATCTAATGAATGGGAATCGGTTGAAAGAAAAATACACAGAAAGGGGAAAAATACAATTGGCTCTATAGTGAAAAAGCAGGACGCCCTCTCCCCCATCTCAGGGATGTGCAGTCAGGGGAGGCAGGGCCTCACCACTGTCATCATGAAAAAGAAAAAGAAATGTAAAAGGAAAAAGGCTGAGGTAGTTGCTGACAGAGTCACAGTGGATGACTCTGCTTAGTGCTTAACTGCAGGAGGAGGCGAGAGAACCACGTGCCTCCTTTACTCTATCTTTATGATCACTGGAGCAGAGTTAAGCAAGGGTTAAAAGGCGAAAAATTCCTTATGCAAAGGAGGCACGTGGTTCTCTCGCCTCCTGTAGAGGGCGTTTTTAAGAGGCTTTTTAGAGTTCTCTGGGAGCAACTAGCTCAGTCTGACCTCAGAGCTCTTGCCTTTCTCCTTTTACATTTTTTTTCTTTTCATGATGGCAGGCAAGAGCAGAGTTGAAATCCTCTCTGAAACAGCTGGAAAAGGTGCTTGTGTGGGGAGGGGGGAGGAATTCAAAAAGTTTGATTGCATGCAGAGCCACGTTGCCTTTTCAAACACACACACACACACACACACACAGCTGGATAAAAGTATATAAGACCAGCTTCACTGATTACAAGTTTGAAAAGGCAATGTGGCTCCACCTGCAATCAAAGGCTCGGATCGGAAGGTAGCAGGGGAATTGGGGGGGGGGGGGTATTATGGCAGAGGAGCTGCTTCCAAGCCATTGGAAAATATATCCAATCCAACTTCTGTGTTTGTGTTTGTTTGAGAGTGAGTGAGTGAGAGAGGGATCCAACGTCTCTCTGTCTGTGTGTCTGTTTGAGAGAGGGGGGAGAGAGGGAGGAAGGAGGGGGAGGGAGAAGAAAAAGAATGAAGGAAAACCTATTTCGCAAGGGGGGGAAATGCTGTTGCTTTAAATCAGAACTGAGCATGCCTGGCTGGGGAATTCTGGGAGTTGAAGTCCACAAGTCTAAAAAAATTTGAAACCCCTATGTCAGTGCCTCACCAGCTATAAATCTCACAGAACGTCACTGCCCCATCTATTATATGTAAGAAAATGGATTTAATGTATACACAGTTCCATTCATTGTTAGCATATGACATCTGAAAATGTGGCATCTATAAATGTGGCATGTAGAGTGATTGAATAGTTGTTTGTATGTTATCCTTTATTGGGGAGAGTGAAAAAAATACTCAATATATAGCTTCTAGACTTGGATCCCACTAGGAGACAGGCTTGTCAGAAAGGAAGGGAAAAAATCTGTAGAACTAATATTAAGAACTTGCCATCAATTTAATTTACTCAAACTATGCCAAAGTTTTTGGGGTTTGACAACAAATCCTGAGTTCTGAACTATTAGCAACAAATAAACAGCTAGAACTGTTTTTCCCAGAACATCCTAAAAATAAGACCAAAGTATCATGCTGTTCCTTGATTGTTGTTGTTAGCTGCAAAGTCATGTTCAACCCATCGCAACCCCATGGACATCATTCCTCCAGGTCTCCCTGTGCTTTATCATCCCCTGGAGACCATTTAAGCTCACGCCGACTGCTTCAGTGACTCCATCCAGCTACTTCATTCTCTGTTATCCCCCTTCTTCTTTTGCCCTCAATCTTTCCCAGCATTAGGCTCTTCTCCAGTGAGTCCTTCCTTCTCATTGGGGTGGGGGGCAAAGTATTTGAGTTTCATCTTGAGGATCTGGCCTTCTAAAGAGCAGTCAGGGTTGATCCCTTCTAGGACTGACCGATTTGATCGCCTTGCAGTCCAAGGGACTCGCAGGAGTCTTCTCCAGCACCAAGAGCTCAAAGCCCTTTCTTATGGTCCAACTTTCACAGCCATACTTTGCAACTGTACGCTTCAAGGTGCTACTTACCACCTTCAAAGCCCTTCATGGTAGTGGATCTGGGTACTTGAGAGACCGTCTACTGCCAATTACCTCCACCCGACCAATTAGATCCCATAGATTAGGCCTCCTCCGAGTCCCATCTGCCGGTCAATGTCGACTGGCAACTACGCGGAGGAGGGCCTTCTCGGTGGCGGCTCCGACCCTATGGAACGATCTCCCCGTGGAGATTCGTACCCTCACCACCCTCCAGACCTTCCGCACAGCCCTTAAAAACTGGCTATCCCGTCAGGCCTGGGATTAAAGACTGTAACCCACCCGAATAGTATGAATGTCGTGCTTTTAATGATGTACTGTCTTATTTGTCAATTGTTTGTTTCCCTCCCTTTTTTGAGTTGTAAGCCACCCTGAGTCCCCCCAGGGAAAAGGGCGGCATATAAATAAATTACTCTAAACTCTAAACTCTCTAAACTGTTCCATGACACAAGTCCAAATTTTGTACTAGTTCCCAGCAAGCTCAAATTTTGTAAAGGTTCCTAGATAGCACATAAATACCTACTCAAATTCAGCCATGAACTGTCTGCCATCTTTCTATTCATGCTTGAAAACATACGCTTCATAATAATGGTTTTAAATTTATTGTATTTTTATTGTGGACCAGTTTTTTTTATTTTCTAATACACTTTTGACATGCCTTGGGAAGAAATATTATAAATAAAAAATGCGATTGGATTATGAATTTTTATTTTTGAAAAATAAAAATGAATAACATTGCTTCCAACCACTTGCTGTAAGAAATTTTAGTTACCAAGATTCAATTAATATAATAGTTGCTGGTGAAAATAAAGTTTTTTTCAAAACCATTTTTACCTCTAATTTCTTTACAGCCTTTATTTTGCCATGATGCATTGCAATAAGATTAATAAGTCTTGGTTTGCAAAATTCTGGATAACCCCAAGAGGGCAGCAAAGTACTGTAAATTCTCTTTCCTGCCACCTAGTGGTCATATAATAATTTGCACTCCATATCTTTTAAACAACTTCTCTGTCCATCCCTTCAAGCTGCCCTAATGCAGGGAAACAGATTTCTTTCTCTGCTCCCTATTCCTCAGTTTAAATCACAGCTTCCCCTAGATTCAGGCAAGACCCTCTTCTCACAGTCACCATAATTTTCAAGCAAACCTCTCCCCAGGTGTTCCAAACATCACTTTTTATTTCCCTCCCCCTCTTTTTTTAGTTCTCATGGCAACTAGAACCAGCTACTTGCCTTACATTCTGGATTAATCTGGCCATTCATTACTCAAGTGTCACTCTTTGTAATTCCAGGACTGATAGACTAGAAATAAAATGCACTTTTCAAATTGAACTAAAACCACCTATAGCTTTGTCAAGGTTCACACACTTTTTTAAAAAAATCCCAACATTGAGAAGCGGGCTTAGCTGGGTTATAATATAAATAGTATCCTTAATTTTATTGTGTCCTGCTTCTCAAAGAATGCCCAGAAGGAGTTAAAATACAATATTGTAAAAATCAAAATTCTTATTTCAAAATACAACTGCCAGGCCTGCAGAAATTACTACAGGGCAAAAATCAAAGTAAAGAGTTTAAAATCACAACAATTCTATAAGGGAGTAACTAGCTCTCGGGATAATAAATCTAAGAACATTTAGGTACATATCAGTGGTGGGATTCAAAAAACTTTACTATTGGTTCTGTGGGCATGGCTTGGTGGGCATGGATTGGTGGGCGTGACGGGGGAAGGATACTGTAAAATCCCCATTCCCTCCCGATCAGCTGGGACTTGGAAGGTAGAGAATAGATGGGGGTGGGGCCAGTCGGTTCACCGACAAAAGGGCGACTGACAAAAGCGCGCCCGACTAAACCGCGGTGACAAAACTGTGAGTTCTAAACCGCACCGACGAATGAGCGCTGAAGCGCGCCAACAACAGCACGCCGACCTAAGCGCGCTGTAAACCTAACCCTAACCCTAACCCTAAACCTAACCCTTACCTTAACTTAAATCATGCTTCTGTCGGCGCGCTGTTGTCGGCGCGTTGATGACGTTGCAGTTTTAACGCCGCGGTTTTGTTGGCGCACTTTAGTCGTGCATGCATTTGTTGGGTCACGGGGCCAGTCAGAGGTCGTATTTACCAGTTCTCTGAGCTACTCAAAATTTCTGCTACCGGTTCTCCAGAACTGGTCAGAACCTGATGAACACAACCTCTGGTACATAGAGAGCCGAGGTGGTGCAGTGGTTAAATGCAGCACTGAAGGCTACTTCACCTGACTGCAGTTCTGCAGTTCGGCTGTTCAAATCTCACCGGCTCAGGGTTGACTCAGCCTTCCATCCTTCCGAGGTGGGTAAAATGAGGACCCGGATTGTTGCTGGGGGCAATATGCTGACTCTGTAAACCGCTTAGAGAGGGCTGAAAGCCCTATGAAGCGGTATATAAGTCTAACTGCTATTGCTATATTAAACAGTAGTTTGCAAACCTGAGAATAAATTCGTGATCTGCTATTAAGTAGAAACAATATCACAACATATTGGATAAAATATTGTGTGGACCTGTTTTCAAATCAGAGAATACTGCAGGGCCCACTGCAGAAATAGTTTAAAAGTGAAACTCCTACCAAGTCTGCCTCTTTCAGAAAAATACAACACCATCCAGATAGAGTTGAGCTTTCGAATTCTGATTGACAGTGTCTCTGCCTTGTCAGGTCTCTATTTTACCTTGCCATTGTACAGACGCCAGATACTAATTTAGCATGTCTGTTATCATTATTGTTGGATTCTGGAATCCAAATTGAGATAGAACTGATTAAGTTTGCCTGTAAACAATGTTGCGTATTCCTGTTAGTGGAATATCTGTTCAAGTTTCCTCACTCAAAAAACTGTGTTTTGGGGCAGATGTGGGAGGGAGAAAGAGTCTGCAGACCAGAGGTGGATTCCTACCAGTTCGCACCTATTCGGTAGAACCAGTCCATCAAATCTACCGAACTGGTTAGAAGAGGTTCCACCAGTGGACCTGGAAAGCAGGCCACACCTACAGAAGAGGTTCCAAAATTTTTTGAAACCCACCACTGGTCCTTGGATATGATTATTCTACACTATCATGCTCGTATTTATAAAACTCAGTGCCTCTGTGAAAGGTAAGGATGACTACTGCGTTTGTGGTGCAATCAGAACATTGCGTGTGTTGAAGTTGTTTTAACGCAAACCAAAGATGCCTTTTAAAAAACAAGTTGACATCCTATTCTTATGCATGCCAGTGCTGGGTGTGAGGTAATTTAAGGTGGTTCTGACAAGTGTCGTTGGCATCTTCTTATCCTGTCACATGGGCGGCAAGCCACTCCCATCCGGTCACATGGGCGGCAAGCCACTCACACAAAGTTTTATAAATATGAGCATGATAGTGTAGAATAATCACATCCAAGGACCAGGGGTGGGTTTCAAAAATTTTTGGAACCTCTTCTGTAGGTGTGGCCTGCTTTCCGGGTCCACTGGTGGAACCTCTTCTAACTGGTTGGTAGATTTGACGAACCGGTTCTACCGAATAGGTGCGAACTGGTAGGAACCCACCTCTGGTTCATGGCCAACAGACATAACAAAATTCTGAGCTGCTTCTGACTAAACAACCACAATATAGATTTTGAAATCCCCAGAGTTTGGGGAAGAAATGGTGGTCTGAAGATAGCTCCAAAAAGTGGGATTGAAACCTACAGCAAAATGAAGAGCCAATGGGTAAACATTGTTTTCCTCTCTGGGTAAGGAGAGTGCTTGAGATCACTCAACAGTGCTCCTGGCAGTTGCTACCAATCTATTGATGGTATCTGCACAGTTATTTTTTTGCTGGGCACAAGAAATGAACTCTTAAATTAACACCTGAAAACTGAAAAAAATCACTTGCTTTTTTCCTACCATGAATACTTTCCAATGCTTAGGTTTATCTAATTAGTTATATTTTTTAAAACAACAACTATTGAGGCTGGAACTCAAATGTTACTAGGTCAGAACTGTTAGATCAGAAATATTGGTTTTGTGAATTTCTTCCTGTGGATCCATATCACATTATAAGGGGAAATGGACACGGGGGAGGGGAGGAGAGGACATTGTTGATGAAAATGGGTCATTGTGTCACTTCATCCAATTTTATGACCTTTTTTGCAGTGATATGTGGTGGTCATAAAGCAAATACAGCAGCCATTAAGTGAATGCTGCAGTTCTTAAGCAAACCCTTTGTTCATTATTATTATTATTATTGCCAAAAATTGGAGGTAAATGCCAGTTTCTGCCAAAATATTGCAAATCACGGTAACATGGGACTTTGCAAATGGCAATAAATGCAGTTTAGTTTAGTTTAGTTTAGTTTTATTTGTCTTGTATGCCGCCCACTCCCGAAGGACTCCGGGCAGCTTACAATAAACAAGGGAGGGGATAAATAAACAAAACAATACTTTAAAATCCACAACAGTCACAGTTTCCATGGGGCTGGATACTTCGAAAGCCCCCCGTTTCCAGGCTGGTTGCTAAGCATTCAAAATGCAGCCACGTAACCAGTGGGGATGACTGTCAAAACCTCAAATCTGGGTTGTTTTTGGGGGTGTAAACAGTCAGTAAGTGACTGATCATAAGTCAAGGACTACCTGTATTAAAACTGTGATTTTAATTGAAATTTATTCTCCAAATGCCAAACCTCAAAAACTGAGACGCCAACACCAGGGAGTAAACTCCTATTTGCCAAGAGTTTATTCTCTCCAGAATTTCAGAGCAGACATCACACCATTAATTAAGCAAGAGATTTTTTTTTCCCCATCAGCAGGGGAGTTTGTGTTTATTGATTAATTATATTAGACTTTCTAGACATGTCCTTTTTGATAAATGTTATCGCAATGTCAACTGGCATAGCAAAGAGGAAGCAGCAATCGTCCTGATGGTCCTAACATATTTGGTGTGAAGAAAAGCAAGATGACTAAACCACAGAGGTGAAAAAATCAAGGCAGACTTGAGAAAAAGTCAAAGCATGCATAAAAAAACAAGTGATTAGTTCTCATCAATTATATGTAGGCAAATTGTACACACACAAAAAAACAAGTCAGAAAGAGCCTATCCTAGCAATCTGTTTTCCCAAAACTTGTCACACTGAGGCAATACTTTCCCTAAAAACAAATAATAATTTTATTTCTTTTCCTTTTCTATTTTACAAGAAACAAATCAAGCAGCCTGTCGTTATGCTATCCCAAAACCAAGGATTCATCTACTTTTTAAAAAAAATAATATTGTCAGGACATTGATGCATAGATGCCACTTTGCTTGGAATTAGCTCCAAGTAATTAGAAAGATGATAGATCGATGGATGATATGCATGAATTGTTTTCTCCAAATGTTTTGGATTGCCACTCCCACAGAGGTGGGTTCCTACCAGTTCGCACCTATTCGGTAGAACCGGTTCGTCAAATCTACCGAACCGGTTAGAAGAGGTTCCACCAGTGGACCTGGAAAGCAGGCCACACCTACAGAAGAGGTTCCAAAAATTTTTGGAAACCCACCACTGCACTCCCATAAGTCATCACCTTTCACCATGTTGGTTTCAGCTGGTGGAACTTGTAACTGAAAGTATCTGGAGGAATCAGGTTGATCTAGGTAGCAGAGGTAAACTGGTGTTCACATTTGAAGCACACATCACCTTTTGAATTTCAAACTACACGTCATCGCAGAATCACATGTCATTGCTCAAGGAAGATTCTGCTTCACAATGAACATGCCCAATCCTGGATAATATAAATATAATCTAGTACTTCTAGAAAGCTCCACGGTGAGAAATACTGTGTGATTGCCTAAGGTAGTGTTTCTCAACCGTAGCAATTTTAAGATATGTGGACTCCAACTCCCATGCTGGGTGGGGAACTCTGGGAGAGTCCATGTGTCTTAAAGTTGCTAAGGCTGAGAAATACGGGTCTAAGGAAATCATCCAGGAGGGCCACACACATTCACACCTCTGAAGCACTGCATTGTGAGCAACTGCACTGTGCACCAATCCTCAGTCCAATAACTCAGTGTGTTTTATACTAACATCCCTTCCAGTGGTGGGTTTCAAAAATTGTTCGAACCTACTCTGTGGGTGTGGCCTCCTTTGTGGGAGCGGCTTGCCGGCCATGTGACTGGATGGGAGTGGCTTGCCGCCCATGTGACTGGGAGTGGCTTGCCGCCCATGTGACTGGATGGGAGTGGCTTGCCACCCATGTGACTGGATGGGAGTGGCTTGCCACCCATGTGACTGGATGGGAGTGGCTTGCTGTCCATGTGACTGGATGGGAGTGGCTTGCCGCCCATGTGACCGGATGGGAGTGGCTTGCCACTCATGTGACCGGATATGAAGATGCCGACGACACTTGTCAGAACCACCTTAAATTACCTCACACACAGCACTGGCATGCATAAGAATAGGATGTAAACTTGTTTTTTAAAAGGCATCTTTGGTTTGCGTTAAAACAACTTCAACACACGCAATGTTCTGATTGCGCCACAAACGCAGTAGTCATCCTTACCTTTCACAGAGGCACTGAGTTTTATGAATATGAGCATGATAGTGTATTATAATCATATCCAAGGACCAGTGGTGGGTTTCCAAAATTTTGGGAACCTCTTCTGTAGGTGTGGCCTGCTTTCCGGGTCCACTGGTGGAACCTCTTCTAACCGGTTCGGTAGATTTGACGAACCGGTTCTACCGAATAGGTGCGAATTGGTAGGAACCCACCTCTGATCCCTTCCTTAAAAGTCTTCAGGCAGCATTTGACAAAGACGAGGTAGATGATCCTTATGTTTTATACATAAGTGGATATTATGAAGGCATAAAGTATTTTAAACATACACTAATGTTCTAAAATTAAATGTGTTGTGTTTTCATATATGTAAACATAAATCTGTCCAAGAGGAAATCTTTGAAAGTAGCAATTCTTATTCTTGCCTCTGACTAGTGAAGCCTGGGTTCCGTCTACCAGCCAATGCCATCTGGCTACGACCCGGGGGAGGGCCTTCTCTGTGGCAGCTCCGGCCCTTTGGAACGAGCTCCCCGTGGAGATTCGGACCCTCACCTCTCTCCAGGCCTTCCGAAAAGCCTTTAAAACCTGGCTGTGTCGGCAGGCCTGGGGTCGATGAGTTCCCTTCCCCTCTCGACTTGTGTGGCTGTTGGCTATTTTAAATTGTCTTGTACTTTGTGTTCCCTTTCCCCCCTTGAGTTGTTCGCCACCCTGAGTCCCTCCGGGAATAGGGCGGCATATAAATAAAACAAATCTCAATCTCAAATTATACCCTGGTTTCAATCCTATGGGCTCAGTCAGCCTGCGACTCCTCTTCTTTATAAACCACTAACCTAACTTCTGTCTCTAAAAATCCCCTCTGAAGAAAAGTGATCTGGAACCACAGCAATATTGACTCTGCTTACTATGAATGTTCGGTGGATTTAGATGCTCAGAATCAGATTTTGTTTCTTCAAGATAGCAATAGCAATAGCAGTTAGACTTATATACCGCTTCATAGGGCTTTCAGCCCTCTCTAAGCGGTTTACAGAGTCAGCATATCACCCCCCACAATCCGGGTCCTCATTTTACCCACCTCAGAAGGATGGAAGGCTGAGTCAACCTTGAGCCGGTGAGATTTGAACAGCCGAACTGCTGAACTGCAGTCAGCTGAAACAGACTGCAGTGCTGCATTTAACCTCTGCGCCACCTCGGCTCTGTTGATCAGTTGAATAGCCCATCACAATAATCTCTTTGCAGCAGCGTTTTGATTTCACACTCTCAAAGATTCCCCCAATTAAAGACACTTTCAGCCCACGTTTTATTTCCATTCAGTCTCATCCCATTAAATATATTCATGGCTTAACACAGAATATTTTTTTTTAATTCTTATTGCTAGCACCAATTCAGAATATGCAGTAAACAAAGGGGTATGCCAATAATTCCTTTCAAGATAAACAGCGGCATTCCCACAAATGTTCAACCCAGACAGGGGTCTACACATATGTGTTCTGACACCCCCCCCTTCTCCGTCCAGGAACGAAAGCCAAAACAGACGTACAAAATAATGTTTTAATCAGTCCAAGCTCTCTTGTTGGCTGCAAGCCCAAAATAAACAAAGAGATAAGCTTTCTGGCAGCAATTACTACAAACCTAGGCAATGCAAACAAGATCTCATAGCAAACCACTTCTCCAAGTTGGTCCTTATCTGTTTGTTCTGCTTGGCTTTCAGCCACCGAGGTTTTGGTGTCTTGCTATTAAAGTACATTCCAGTTAAGCTTGTCTCGGCATTCGTTACTGGACGGAGGAGGAGGTCAGAACACCTATTATAACACTGATATAAATTGTCAGTATTATGTAAAATTTAAATTGATGTGAATAGGTACAAGTGCTGCTTTTCCCTACCTGCACACATGCACACACAGGTCAAGGCATTCGGTCTTCAAAGGAGAAGCAGTGCACCAGAATTTTGGGAGAATAATGCAGAACAGGAAGAGTTGTAGCATTTAATAGCTGTTCCTAGGGATGAACATTCAACTGACTGTTGTTCAAGGGGAGGGGAAGCAGGTGAACCATTCTTCTGTTTACTCGCTTAGTAATTCTCTGGGGACTAAAAGAAACATCATTTAATCACATCAGGTTTGTGTGGTAAACATGCCACTTAGCCTGGTCATCAGATCATGGCAACTTGCCTTGCTGCCTTTTAAAGATGTGACTAAATTAGTGGCAGGTGACACTTCCTCTTCTTCCCTGCACCAAGAGAAACAAATCAGGCTACTTCAGCTGGCTGCAGTTCTGCAGTTCGGCGGTTCAAATCTCACCGGCTCAAGGTTGACTCAGCCTTCCATCCTTCCGAGGTGGGTGAAATGAGGAGCCAGACTGCGGGGGCGATATGCTGACTCTGTAAACCGCTTAGAGAGGGCTGAAAGCCCTATGAAGCAGTATATAAGTCTAACTGCTATTGCTATTCCTATTGTCTTCAGCTGAGAATAAATACATGCCCACTTTTCAGTTATCACGAGAGTCAGAGAAAACGAAGGGAAGAGAAGTATATTTGTCTCATACAATCAAATATTCTTCTACCCTGAGCTGTTCAGCTGTGTCGGCGTGCCTCTCTGTATCTTAGACGATAAATAAAATTGGATGGTTTAGGAAAGATGCTTAGGAGATGAAAGTCCATCCCACACGTGCAACTCATCCCCTGCGTAGCAAATTTGACGCCACAGATGGAACCGTGTTACCTTAAACACACTAAAACTAATTTGCTAAAGTAACTCAAGGCACAACTATATCAGGCCTTTCCTTTCAAAGCTTACAATTGTAATGGTCAATGGTCTATTGTTTTCGGTTTGGTGCAACATTTCCATTTGCCACCTTCTACTTCAGAGGTGGGTTCCTACCAGTTCGCACCTATTCGGTAGAACCGGTTCGTCAAATCTACCGAACCGGTTAGAAGAGGTTCCACCAGTGGACCCGGAAAGCAGGCCACACCTACAGAAGAGGTTCCAACATTTTTTTGAAACCCTCCACTGGTCCTTGGATATAATTATTCTACACTATCATGCTCATATTTATAAAACTCAGTGCCTTTGTGAAAGGTAAGGATGACTACTGCGTTTGTGGTGCAATCAGAACATTGCGTGTGTTGAAGTTGTTTTAAGACCAAAGATGCCTTTTAAAAAACAAGTTTACATCATATTCTTATGCAGGCCAGTGCTGTGTGTGAGGTAATTTAAGGTGGTTCTGACAAGTGTCGTCGGCATCTTCATATCCGGTCACATGGACGGCAAGCCACTCCCATCCGGTCACATGGGCGGCAAGCCACTCCCGCAAAGGAGGCCACACCCACAGAGTAGGTTCGAACAATTTTTGAAACCCACCACTGCTCTACTTACACATGTTTAGACGACATGCTTTAAGGTTGATACCTGTACATCTAGTTACATGGGCATGTTAACTACATATCCAGTTTACAGCACATAAACATAATTGGACTAAGGTGTCTGTCTAACAGATGAGCCATTTTGGAGTTTGGAATGATTTAGGAGTGGCCATTTTTCCCACCAAAACTTTGATTAGTTAATATGTTTATGTTCTAAAGAGATTAGTTGGGTGGATAGTATAGGTATAAGCGTTTATTTGCACCTATTGATGGTTTCTGTGTAATCTAATCAGCGAGAGAAGCATATATAGATTCTGAGCTCTCTGCAATCATCTCAGGCATTCAGCTTCTCAAATATCCAGCTCTGCTGGTGGTTCTGTTCAGCTTTCTATTTGAGTTCCCTACTGTGTAGAGAAACAAAAATGAGAGTGTATGTAGAACACTTTCCCAGGGCTGGATGTGGGTCATAGACGGTTCTGGCAGCTTTTCTTCACTAATGACTTGTACCATCCCCTGAAAGAAGCTGGTGATCCCAATTTTATCCCCTGCTTGCATCGTGCTGATTCTATTTAATCCTCAAACTGTCTTCCCCATTGCTTTGTGTCCTGCAAAACACCCAATTCTCCTTTCTTAAATATCAAGGCAGGGGAGAAATGCAGTGTTTCCCTACTTCAATGGGGATAATTTAGGTACCCAATGCAGCCTTGATTTTTATGAGTACCCAAATCTAGGTCATATTGGCATGAAGAATCTGAATCTTAGCAGGAAGGGAGGGCAAAGAATATGGTTCCACCACAAAACTGTGAAGCCCTTAACCGCGCCGACATAAGTGCGGAGGGCAAATCCGCGCCGTTCGAAGCGCTAAGGAAAAACGCGACCCTACCGCGATGACATAATCGCGGAGGGCAAATCCGTGCCTTCCGAAGCACTCAGCACCCTAAACCTAATCCTAAACCTAACCCTAAACCTAATCCTAAACCTAACCCTAACCCTAAACCTAAACGTAAACCTAACCCTAAAGCAAACCCCCAAACCTAATCCTAACCCTTACCTTAATTTAAATTGGCTTTCTGCCGCCACGCTGTTGTCGCGGCGGTGATGACACGTGGCGATGACGTCGCGGCTTTAGCGACGCGGTTTTATCACCGCTATTTGGACGAGCACGGTTTTGTCGTGCCACAAAAGAATATATGCCACTGGTCTATTAAGATACTTTTTACATGCAAAGGCATGTAACCAGACTTTAACACTGGAAGAAATTCATCTGGGGAAAGGACTATGACTAGTGAAGACTTAAAAAGAGAGTTTTAACCCCTTTCCCTTGGATTCCAAATACATTTTCAGCTTCTTCCTTTGCCTTCCAACATAGTCCTTGACTAGAATCATTGGCCAGGAAGTTAATTAATGAGAAATATAAAGAAAAATAAATCATTTTCTTAATTTTTTTAATTTCAAAAGGCCAAAGGACATTACTGGATTATTTAAACTGTGTGT